>NW_026880626.1:0-31558 GCF_032173495.1 Musca vetustissima
AGGTTTGTCTGGACGATTTGTAGATCATTTCAGGTCATTAGATTAATAAACACTACATCTAGTTAGGGTTTAGATTCAGATTTTTTGAAATATTACCCTAATTACCCCAAAGCAAATAGGGCGCTTCTGAGGGCATAATTTAATTGCAGGTAAATATTTGTGTCGTTTTCTATAAGAAGACCTTGTGGCCTTCTCTAGGAAGATCTTCTGGTCTTATCTAAGAAATGCTCCTGGAGTTATATAGGAATACCTTCTAGCATCTTATAAAGAGGCCTTCTGGCTTCTACAGGAAGACCTTCTGGTCTTCTCCTGGACTCGGAAGACTCTGGCCTTCTCTAAGAAATCCTCTTGGACTTCTATAGGAATACCTTCTGGTCTCTTATAAGAAGACCTTCGGTGTCTTCTGTAAGGGTGACTGGCTTTCTGGTTTTCTACAAGAAGACCTTTTGATCATCTATTATAAGACCTTAGGGTATTCTATAACAACCTTCTGGTCTTCTATGAGAACTTTTGGCCTTCTATAAGAAACCCTTCTGTTTTTTTTTTAAACAACCTGTATGGGGGTTAAGTTCGAACCTTTTTAAAAAGGTGCCCTTGTAAGAAATTTTCGTGAAATGTCGACAAATTTCACAAAGGTACCTCTTACACATTCTAAAAATTTAATCTATTATTTTTCTGAGTGTATCCGCTCCATAACCTGTCACGCTACAGTTTGGCATTTTGAAAGGGTTGTTGCTGGTGTGGACGTCTTAGAATGAAGACGGTGATGATGAGGAGGATGATTACGACGATGGCGATAATAAGGATAATGAGGAGTGTTGGTCGCGGCCCCTTACACCTAGTTAAGCCAAAAAGACTATGGGCGTTAATGCATTGTGGTTGAGGAGTGGTTCTTCCGACGTCTTTTCAAAATGATGGCAAACAAATATATAGCGTATATATATGACTATATAGTAGTACGACGATAATACCTTGACCTAATAAAATAATAACCTGCACAAGAGAACATAAAAAATACACAGCACAACTGCTATTGTCTTAAGCTAAGCAGTGAAACAAAAGAAAAGAATATAATCTGCAATGTACACCACACATGCATACAATTACACTCACGCACACACATACTCAGGCACCCATGATATTGTTAAGGGTAGGCCCTTTAAATAAATATGGAAACATTTTTTCATTGTTGTAGGTCCGTTTTTGTTTGAATGAATGAACGAATAAAAATAATTAAAAAATGGGAAGGAAATGTCAAATGATGAATTTGCGAAGGATTTATCACCGGGGTGGATATGATTAATTGTAACCTTTTTGGATCTGTAGAATAATGGAGAAATATTTCATAACGAGGTCTCCAGTTATTCTGGTAAAAACATATACAATTGGACCAAGTAAGCCAACAATCCCACTTCGAGGAAGAAAAAACCGGTTTTCTAAGTTTTTGAACCGGATATTTAGATACTAAAACTGGTTTTTATACTTTATATGCATAGAAAACTAATAAACAAACGGGATAAATTTGTATAACCGGACTATTATCGGTTTTATTATCTGAATATACGGTTATTTTTGATTGCTCTAATTTGATTTTTTTAAATCCTGAGAAATGAACTTCCCATCGTTCGAGTAAGGACCAATAGACTCTCCAATTCGGGAAATTTGAGAAATGATTCTTCGGCCCCTCTGAGTTTAATATCCGGCCTCTAAAGATAGACCTATTACTCTGAAAAAAGACCTTCTGGTCTTCTATAAGAAAACATCTTATAGGAAGATCTCATTTTCTTCTATATGAAGGCCTACTGATCTTTTCTATGACATCGTCCTTGTCCTTCTTGTATACTATAAGAGGACCTTCTGGTATTACATAAGACTTCTTCTATAAAAAACCGTCTTCTATAAGAAGACGTTTTGTATATTCTATAAGAGGACCTTCTGGTGTTACATACGAATTCTTCTATAAAAAAAACCGTTTGGCTTTCTATAAGAAGACGTTCTGTTCCTCTATAAGAAGACCTTTTGGTCTTCTATAAAGCCTTTTGGTATTCTATAGGAGAACCTTTCAGTTTTCTTTAAAAAAACCTACAGGGTTTCTCTAAAAAATCCTCCTGAACTTCTATAAAAATACATTCTGGCTCTCATAGGAAGACCAGATCTTCTATAAGAAGACTTTGTGGTCTTCCATATAAAGACCCTTTGGTCTTCCACAAAAAGACCCTTCGGTCTTCCATATGAATACCCTTTGGTCTTCTATATTAAGACCTTCTGGTCCTCTATTGGAAGACCTTCTGGTCCTCTATTAGAATACCTTCTGGTATTTTTGGTATTCTATAAGAAGACTTTTTGATCATCTATAAGAATACCTTTTGGTTTTCTATTAGAAGTCCTTCTGGCTTCTATAAGAAGACTTTATGATCTACTATAAGAAGTCTTTCTGGTTTTCTGTAAGAAAACCTTCTGGTCTTCACTAAGAAATCTGCCTTCTATACGAAGACCTTCAGATCTTCTATAAAAGGATCTTTTGGTCTTCTATACGAAGTTCTTCTGTAAGAAGTCGTTCGAGCCTTCTATAAGAAAACCTAATGGCCTTCTCTAAGAAACCCTCCTGGAATTCTATAGAAAGAACTTCTGGCCTTCTATAGGAAGGCCTTTCTGGTCTTCTGTAAGAAGACCTTCTGTAGGAAGTCCTTCTGGTCTTCTATAGGATGATTTTCTGGCCTTCTTTAGATATAGCTTCTGGCAGACCTACTGGTGCTTTCTAAGAAATCTTCCTGGACTTTTATAGGAAAACCTCCTGATCTTTCGTAAGAAAACCTTCTGGAATACCTTCTGGCCTTCTATAAGAAGATCTTCTTCTCGTCTTTTTTAAGGAGACCTTCTGACATTCCTTAATACGACCATCCATAAGATGAACTTCTGGCATTCTATAAAAATATCTTTTGGTCTTTGCTAAGAAGTGTCCTGGACTTCTATAATTAGACATTCTGGTATTTTATAAGACGACTTTCTGATCTTCCAAAAGGAGACCTTTTCTGTATGAAGTCGTTATAAGTCCCCCAGGGATTCTGTAAGACTTCCTTCAAATTTTCTAAAAATACTTCCTAGTCCCCTTCACTAAGATGATCTCCTGGTCTGCTGTGTGAAGATCTTCTAGTCTTCCATGAGAAGACATCCTGGCCTTTTATGAGAATACCTCTGGGCCTTCTCTAAGAAAACCTCCTAGTGTACCATCAGCACACAATCCGGTTTTCTATGGGAATGCCTCTTGACTTCCTGGTCTTCTATAATATGTTCTCCTGGGTTTCTATAAGGCGTTTTCCGGAACTTAACACCGCCTGATCTTAATAAATTAGTATAAACTGTATGCCCTTCTTTAAGAGGTTCTCCTGGTCTTCTACAAGAATTTTCTGAATCGTCAGGTCATCACTAAGACCTCCTTGTCATCTATTAAAATAGGTTCTCTAATATAAAACCTCCTTGTTCTCTATACTAATACTTCTTGGACGTACTGATCCTCTATAATATACCTTCTTGGCTTCTGTATGAAGACCTTCTAGTCTTTTATGGCAAGATCTCATTGTCTTTTATGATAAATCTCTTGGTCTTTAATGAGGAGACCTACTGGCCATCTGTTGTAAAAAGACCTTCTGATCTTATATCATATAGTCTTCTATGAGAAGACCTCTTGGTTTTCTGATTTTTTATACAAACTCCACCTTGGCTTCTATAAGAGGTCTTCTTCGTCTTCTATGAGTATACTTCATGTTTTCTTTCTGATCATCTATAAATAAATCTAAGGATACCTACCTATTGGCCCTCTTTAAGAGTACATTCGGGGTTTCCAGAAGAAGACTTCCTGGTCTTATGTAAGAAGTTTATTGAACTTCAATTAGAAGACCCAGTGGTCTTTTAGAAAGAAAACTTGTTGGTCCTCTATGAGAAATCCGAATGCTCTTCTTTAAGAAGAAGACCCCTAATCTACTCCAAGAATATAAATCTCGCCGATTCTCTAATTTTTCCTTATACGGCATTCCGAAAAAATGTAATTATGTTGTTATTGTGTTAAAACAATTTGTTTTCTGATTTATTGTATTATTGTTGTTGTTAATTGTTTTTGCTGTTCGTTAGTTGTTGCGCCAAATTTACCCATTTCCAATTGATTTAGTTTCCATAGTCGTCTGAGGAGGGGAGTAATTGCATTTCTATTGTTGCTGCTGTTGTTGTTGATTGCTCTCTATTGCCGTTTGTCGGTGTTTGTTGCTGCTGCTGCCGCTATTGGGGCATTGTGTTTTGTAGCTGTTAGTTTTGTATTTTCAAGGTCAGAAATGTTAAACATCCGCTGCAGAAAATATGCAGTTCTCGCACAGTGGGACAAGGTGATAAAAAATGGATTAGAAATATAAATAATGTTTAAAAACTGTTTTGTCAGATAATCTAATGCTATCGATGACTTTAGTTACCGCATAAAATGATGTCAGAAATAAAACATAATTAATATATCGGCCAAACATTTTCTGAGCCTTATAAGATGAGGAGATGAGATCATATGAACAAATCTGCAATGATCCTATATTAAAAGTTGGAAAATGCGATTATAGCCTTCAAAATAATTAAAATGGATCGTTATTTGGATATTATGTTATGTTTCGATCTGGCAACTCCTTCATAGAGAATCAAGTGTTCAAAAAAGACGCATCTGCAATTTTTTACTAATTTTTTTCCATTGTAAAACATTGCGGAGGCGTCTTTTTTGAACTCCTGTGTTGCCAGATCGAAATAAAATTTAAAATTTGTTAATTACAGAGATGAAAGTTTCTAAAACACTCAAATTTTTTTTCTGTTTATACCGCGCTTTTCGTGCTAGGCTAAGTGTTTTCCAAACTGCCCTCGTAGAACTGACTTTAGGTACTGCGGGGTATATGTTTCTTTGTAGCATAGTGGTGATTAGGATATTTTAGGTTCACTACTTTAATAATTTTCTGAATTTTCAAAAAAATATTCCACTGTGCATCAATTGTTTCTACACTGACTATGGAAATGCCACAAATCTTTAAATGCATCTCTGTAACACACCTTGCACATCGAAACATATCTATCAAATATCTAAGATTTGCAATGACATTGATTTTTAAGAAGAGAAATCTAAATAAAAAAACTTCATTCAATGGAATTTGAAAAGCATCTCAAGAATTAAAGCTATTTCTGAAATCAATGCATTTAAGTTATTTTTTATTTATAAACCGAGGACAACTTCTAAATACAAAAGCATTAACCCGATTTTCTCTTTTCTTCTTCTTTTTAGGTAAGTTCCGAATATATTGTGAAAAATTAGCTGTAAGTATGTTGAAAATTGTTTTATATTTGGAATCTACAGGTAAAAGTTCAATAGAAAGTATTTATAGATTTTTATTTTTAAATATCTGAAGGATAAGTGGTTATTTATACTCTTTCGAGTCGAGCTTGATGATCTAAGTTTTGCAATGAAAAGTAGGTTCTCCTGGCTTTCCTTTTCGTTGCAAAACTTAGATCATCAAGCTCGACTCGAAAGAGTATAAATAACCACTTAAAATAACTTTCAAATGATCACTGCCCTTACAAGGCAAAATTCAAATAATAAAAAAAATCTCTGAAGGATATATCGCTCATTTACTTCATGGCCGGCATAAATAATTTACTGAGTTTATGATGCAGAGTTTGCTATATCAGGCATCATGATGTGTAAAAATCAGATCAATATCTCATACATACTAGGGATACGTAATCAAGGGCAAAAGTCGACTTTTAGTCATTTCGATTTTTGCCTCTGACCAAAAGCCCACTTTTCGAATTTATCAAATCTGTTTAAAATTGATTTTCTATCTTTAGCGACTAATGTAAAATCGATTAAGAATTAAAATTTCCATATGAATTGCTGTCAATAGATAAAATAATGTTTGGACATTAGGACTTTGCTAAGCCAAGCCAAGTATTTCTGAGGAAAATAAAATGTCGATATTGGAACTTTATTTAAACGATTTTGCGATTTCCTCAAAGATCAAAAGGCGTATTCGACTTTTAGTTTTTTCAATACAAAAAATCTATTAATCGATTAGGCGAAAGTCGGTAGCTATAGAGATTCCTCTGTTCCATGTAAAGTGTGAGTTGGTCTTGCAGCAAATGAGCGATATATTATCTTCATTGAAGACCTTTTAGTACTACAAATAGTTGAATAAGGAAAATCCTAGCGGTCTTCCTTTATAAGACCTCTTGGTCTTTTCTAAGAATACCTCATGGTCTTGAACCTTCAGTAAGGGTACCTTCTGGTCTTCTAAATGATCTTCTGTAATATATCCATTGGCTTTCTAGGAAGGAACCATTCGTTTTCAATGAGGAGATGGCTTCCTGGCTTCCTATAATGAAACCAAGCCTTTTAATCATCCACTGACCTGTCATTCCCATAGAAGACAGAATACCACAAGAGTCCGATATTCCGTATTCTAAATATCGAAAACCATTTACGACTACATATAGTTAATTAAAAATAATCCTAACTTAGTCTATACAATTTTTCTAATACATATCTATTCTTATTTTTTTAAACCCTAAACTGAATACCGCAAGATAATATTTTTTGTCCTACAAATATTATCAAAATAATGTCGCTCATAAAATTTTTTATAATAAATTTACATTCGTGTGTTTCGTTCGTTCTTTTCATTCCAATCCTTTCTCAGGAAACCTTTCTACATCAATATTATTACATAACTGTCTGATTCGTCTGCTATATTATGATCATATTTTCTATGAATGAAATATTTTTTATGTAACAAATCAGAATCCCAATTTCTTGAATCGAGGTTTTAGATGTTAAACCAGATTTTTGTGGCGGTTTTAAACAATTGATTAAAAGGTAAAAATATTGCAAATCACAAGTAGACTTGTTAACCTGCTTGTTTTTGTCTTATAATCAAGGGAAAGTCACTACTTTTCACAAAAAAGAAAAAAAACAAAAATAATAATCATTAATACTATTTGCGCTCATTTTTCCTCTCTATATCTCTCTGTCTCTGAAATAAAAACACCACCATTCATTGGTGGTTGTTGTTTTTGCAAACGTTTATTTGACTAATGTTTCTGTTGTTAACAACCACCGACTTTCCCACTCACTCGATTGTGACTAGTTTTGCATTCCATTGTTTCTTTAAAATTCGCATATGTATTTTCCAAATTATTTCGATATAAATACTAAATACAATATATCGGACAAGTGTTGATACGAAAAAATATCCCAACCCCAATCCCGAAATTGGCAACACTTTGTGAACACTATTCATATAATATACGATTTTTTTCTTAATAGATACTAAGACTATTGGTGTTGTGGTCCAAAATTTTGAATCCAGGTTTGTTCGTTATTAGTCGGGCATTCCACAATCTTCATTATAGCGTATTTTATATAAAGGCTGGGGACCTAGACTTTTAAAGTTCAGTTAACACAAAAACACAAGACTTGAAATGCATTCAAATGATACGGAATGCGATCGTATCATCACCTGGCAGATGAGTCTCACTTCGGTCTTTGAGGTTACATCCACGAGGAATACTTTCGCATTTGGTACTCAGAAAACCAACGAGTTATTGTTGAGAAGATTTATACTTGAGAAAATATTCTTTAAAAATTATACGCCTTGAGATGTTTAGTCCTTTAGATGCGGACGGAATACATAATTTCATCCAAATTTTACATATCGTAATAATATACCTAAATAGACCTAAATAAAGTCATTCAGTCCTTTCGGATACTTCGGCCTTATATTCGGCCTCTCATATTTCTAGATCAAGACGAAAATGGGATTCGTCCATCCACCCTTTCTCGTACCTCACCCACAAAGTACACTATTTATACCATCAGCCTTATGGCTTGTTAGGTTACATTTGATAATGCAAAAATGTGCCTCATCGAAATATTGGTGTTGGGCCCCATGTTTCTATGGACCGAATCCGTTTCAGAGAATTTGGAGTCAATTTACAAATGTCCGCCCGTCTGTTTGGCCGTCATTCAAACTTTGTCCATCGTAATATTAGTTTGGGCAGATGGTTGTACTAATAGATTTTTCGTAAAGTATCGATCAAACAATTTCAGATTTTGCTCGTTGGAAGGGTGACATTTCGCAGTAAAAAAATAATTTTGGTTTCATAGATTCCGTTCAGGAATTTTTGATTTTAAAGATGCACCTCGCATAGGTAGTCCGGTCGTCGAAAATATCGATAAAATCGGAAATGTTATGTAAATATGCCTTTAAATTTGCAACTAATTATACAACAAAACGGTGCATATTAGGCCCAAATCGGACATTCGGAAGCATGTTAAATAAAGACCTATAGTTGATATAAAAAAATGGATTTCTTTTTCCCCAAACTAATATATCTTCCCATCTTTGCTCAAGTTCAAAGATGGGGAATATTTGTCCACAACTTCTGGCTCCTCCCCCATAAAAAGATGGTACTTGTTGGTCCCCTTCTTATGATACCTTCCCCCAATATGGTCAAAATTTGCAATATTTTTAAATCCAATATCAGGCGAATGGAATGTCCGATTTTGATCTACATAAAATCCGAAACCTCTTTGATAAAAACATATACTGAAGCGGATCAACTTTATTTTTATTCAATTTTAATTACAATAGTGTAAACACGTTTTATCGATCTTATGATTTCCATATTTAAATGCAACTCTGTTTTAAACATTTGAAATTAACGGTTAACTATGTAAATATTTTGTAAATACAGTATTTTTCGGTTAATTGAACCTACGGTTAATTGGTTTCCACGCTTAATTGAACCACATGATGGGTCAAAAATATTTCATTTCATAGTAAGCGGGTTCGGATAATTGGTTCCTCGGTTAATTGAACAAAAATTTGTGCAAATTGCGATGCGCAATTAACCGAAAAATACTGTAGTACCAAAAACTACATCACTGATATCACTACCTTTTTACCCAACCAATACTAGATAAGAATCTTGCTTCTCATAATTAGTACCTAAGCTCAATCAAATTTCAATAAAATCGCTTCACTCCGAGTCCTGGACCACCCGGCTCTAATTCGTTTAGCGGACACTGAAGGCTTAAGATCATTACCCACGCTTGCCCAAGTTGATGGACTAGATCATAAGCGGGAAGTAGTTCCTAAACAAGGAGTAGCCATCATTATTGTAACTCTTGTTGTTTCGAGTTTCTTTATTGGCGCCCAACGTGGGGCCAGCCTCATTGAAACCCAAGGAGCTTTCTTTAATACCCTATATAAAGTGAATAATAAAACCTATGTGTAATTCCATGAGGGTATATATCTGTTGGCAAAACCAACTTTACTTGTTAAGAATAATTTTTTATATTCAATTTTTTTTCAAAACATAATTTTCCATGACAGTTTTTCAAAAATAAATTTCCATGACCCTCTTGTTGGTCATTTACAGAAGACATTTGCCGGTCTACTTTATTAAAATTTGACACATCTAAGGATTTGATTATTCGATCATTTTTTAGATTTTTAATTAATTAATAACAGATTTATATAACATTAATACCCAACACTTCTAACATCATCATCATTAGTTGTATCGAGGAAATAATAACCCACGACCCAACCAACCAACCAACTAACGACCCCAAATGACAACCCATAAAACAATTTTCAGAAAACACATTTGTTTGGGTTTTAAAATAACGTGATAGTGTAACGTAATGTAATATACAAAAATACAAGTGGGTAGATGTTCTCCACCCCCACCCCGTCCCTCAAACACGAATTCTACTACAAGTTTCAAAACGTGACTGACTGTCGGACAGAGCAGAGCTCTGCGCGTCAAAAATGAAAGACTTTTAAATAAAAATCGATTTTTTGTGTGTTTAGCTGCCGTTGTCGTCGTCATCGTCGGTTTTGTTGTTGCTGCTGCTGCTCTGAGTGTTTGTTGGATGGATGCATGGATGAATGTCTTAAAGCTAAACACCTTTAATTTGCTAATGACAGATGTTTGAAGGTAGGAAAAAGAAACGTAGAACGAAAAAAATGAGAAATCTAGCTAGGGACTTTCATTAGGAGAAACACTGAGGGAGGATAGAAGAAAAATAAATCTCATTTGGTTAAGAAAAGGCGTTGCTCGCACTCAAAAAGAATCCAAGCACGGGGGCCTGTTTTTTAATTTTAAAATTAATTTCTGGGTAATTAAAAATAATTAAAATCTTAAGAGAGGAAGAGAGAGAGAGAGAGAGTAGAAGGCGTTTGAAAGACATTCAGAGGGGTCGAAAAACAAGAGAAAATATATGAAATGGATTTTTTGTATAATCGATAGTTATATCGATACAATAGCAGAATATTGAATTTACAAATTTTCAAATTTATGTAGTAGAGGTACTGCTACGATATGCAATCTTTGGGTCAATTCTGACACTATTCGCTTGATAATTTTGTGACTGAGGTACCAAAAGAAGTCGACCGATATTCCCCTTATTCGAACTTAAGCAATCCACTATTTTTAATTATTTTATTTATCCAATTTGTAACCCAGAACAAGGTATAAAAAATCGAAGAAAATACAAGATCTCGCTATCACGAACCTTAGCGTTATATTAAAGCAAGTTATTATCATGCATGAGAAGGACCGCTTTAAAGGCTACTTGGAGAGTATTGAAGTTAACTCCAAAACATACGGGAAAGTAAAGAGAGCTGCTGGCCTATCATATAGGCAGCTCATCAAAGGTCTTCAAGATCTGATTGGAAGAATAATAGTGGACAACACACAAAAGGCGGAGATACTAACTGACCACATGGCGGATATTCATCAAACGGAAAGCTCAAAGGATACCCCATTCCGCAACCTCGTCATAACGGTAGTAGAAGGTATGGACAATCACACTCCAATTGTCAACTTTAACAGCAAGCTCAAAGCGGATGCGACTGCCCTCAGCAATGAAGCTCAATGGCAAGAAAACTGCTTTGTAGACCCAGCCATAGCCCGGCGAGCACCGAAAAAATCCTACGGCATCGACAAGGTCCCCTCATTTATTTCATTTATCCCACTTGATATAATGCAAATCTAGTCTAAAATTATGTAACGACAACCCTGTAAATAATTTTAGAATGTTTTCGATCTTTTAAGAATATTGTCGATAACGATACACACATTTTGCAACCCAGAACAAGGTATCTTGAAGTGTTTTTGTGCGAGTACCTGCCCATAGGCCTACCTACCTCGCAGTGGCTGAGCCACAGGCGGATATGCGCCCACCAGCACCAAAGTGCTGTACCAATTAGAGAGTATGCAGAAGGCATACCCTCCCCCTTGGTGAGGGGCGAAAACACAACCCCCGCGAAGCTCCCCAGGGGGGCACACCAACTGTCAGGCTGGATCAACAGATCCAGGGGCAACTGGCACCCGCGGTACGGAAAACCTCCGCTCAGGCTCGAGACCGAAGCCTCTTCCAGTTCGACGCCAGTCCGGGCTGGTATCCCAATGCAAAATACAACACCATTCAAAAAAAGCAGGCGGCAAGGAAAAACCTTGTCCCAAACAGTGGCGACGTCGAACAAATACACATAACACAAACAATTAACATGCTGTCCTCACGGACTGCACAAAAGGCCCAAAGGACCGCGGCAACGGACATCACAAGACAAACAATCAACGAAACTGCCCTCACGGGCAGCCTACACGACATCCACAGCCGCAGAAGTGACTTCCACGAAGTAGAGAGACCGCGAACCTGCCACGATGCGGAACGACAGCAGAGCACAGCAGCCACAACAACTGCAGCTCTCCACCAACAACCGCACCACCGCCAACCGGCGCACCAACCCACCACCACCCGGTGCAACCTACCAAACCCAACTGCAAGGGGGCTATGCACGAGGACCACGTCCGCTAAGTACTGTCCTTTTCCTAAATGCTTCACGAGCAAAACTACTTAAACAACTAAAGGTCCGATCGTCTTCAAAAGCCCTACTGAAATCCCACCCCGCCCCTCCATTCGATATACCCATACATGCTAAAGCTCTAATGTCAGCATAGAGCGATAAAGTAAAGAGAGCTGCTGGCCTATCATTTAGGCAGGTCATCAAAGGCATTCAAGACCTGAATGGAAGATTAGTAGTGGACAACATACAAAAGGCGGAGCTATCGCTTTAAAGGTATCTGGAGAAGTCATACTGTTTTTTCTAACGGTACTATTTAACCACTGCTTCAACATCGGTCATTTCCCAACAGCCTGAAAGGAAGCACTGTGCTATCAATACAAAAACCTGGATCATATGCTAGACTGTGTGGAAGCTACAGACCAACTTCCCTGTTATCGCCCTTTGGCAAATTGTTTGAGCACTTCCTGCTACGCCGCATCAACCGAGTTTTTTGTGAAAGGAGGATACTTAGAGACTGCCAGTTTGGATTTCGGTCAAAGCACTCAAAAACACAGGATTTTGCTGCGTTCTGAACATTTGTCACAGAAGGATTCAAGCTAAAAAAGGGAACCATAGCTGTTGACTTGGACTTTGCCAAAACCTTCGATACAGTATGGCAAAAAAAGCTTTGGCTTCGATCTATAAACTTGCCGTATGGTGTCAAGTTTCCTTAATGATCGAGTCTTTCGTGAACCAGTCGAGGACAAGCTGTCTGAACAGCGTCCTCGCTTTGGACGCTTTGGAAGCATCGTGGAAAGAAGACTGAACGTGTACGTGGGGTCTCAATCTCAATGTTGGAAAATGTGTATCTGTGGTCTTTCACTATTAAAGATGGTAATGGAGTAATAGTATCAAATAGTGGCGATGAAGAAGATACCCTAGAACCAATAAGAGATGATGGTATAGAGTGTATACCACATAGCCAAGATGAGGTCATAAAAACAATTAACCGGCTCAAGAACAACAAAGCAGCAGGAGCCGATGGGTTACCAGCCGAACTATTCAAGACTGGTGGCCAGATGCTGGTCAGGAGCATGCACCAGCTGATTTGCATAATTTGGCTAGATGAATGCATGCCCAATGATTGGAAGCTCAACATCTTGTGTCCCGTGCATAAAAAAGGAGACAAGACGATATGTGCCAACTATAGAGTGAACAATGCTGTGTGAACGATTGAAGCCAATGGTCAATGACATCATCGGACCATACCAATGCGGCTTCAGACCTGGTAAATCCACCATTGACCAGATTTTCACTCTGCGCCAAATCTTGGAAAAGACACACGAAAAACACATCGACACATACCACCTATTTGTCGATTATAAAGCCGCATTCGATAGCCCTATCCGCTCAGAGGAGTTTAAAGCCATGTCTGCGTTCGGCAATCCTGCAAAATTAATACGGCTATGAAGGACAACTTTAAGTGGCACAAGGTCAGCAGTTAAAGTAGGATAGGACCTATCGTAGCCCTTCAATACCGAACGAGGATTCAAACAAGGTGACAGTTTGTCGTGTGATCTTTTTAACATCATACGAAACGCAAAGGTGAACAGAAATGACACTCTGTACACCAAACAACACATGTTACTCGCCTACGCCGATGACATCGATATAATGGGTCGAACATTGCGAGCGGTAACAGCCACCTTTGAACAAATTGAAAAGGAGTCTGCAAAGTGGGTCTGGCAGTAAACGGCGAGAAGACCAAGCTGATGGTATCAACGCGCAAGACGTCCAGTAGACTCGGATCAACTGTGGAACTTGAGAACTACAGCTTCGAGGTTGTTAAGGACTTTATATACCTTGGTACCGCCATAAATAAAACGAATGCCATCAGTTTTGAAATTCGGAGAAGGATTGTGATGGCCAACAGATGCTACTATGGTCTAAGTAAGCAGTTTAGAAACAAGGCCACCACCTGCCAGATCAAACACACACTTTACAAGACGCTGATACTACCCGTGCTATTATATGGATCAGAAGCATGGGTACTTGCACAAGCAGATGAGGCAGCTCTTGGGGTGTTTGAGAGAAAAATTCGCCGAAAGATCTATTGGCCGATCTGCGTCGACGGTGAATATCGGCGTCGAATGAACCACGAGCTTTACAATTTATACGCGGACATCGACATAGTCAGTCGTATTGAGCTGCAGCGACTACGGTGGCCATGTTGTGCCGATGAATGAAAATGCCTCAGCTCAAAAGGCATATAAAAATGAGTCTACTGATGGTTCCCGTAGAAGGGGAAGGCTACGAACTAGATGGAAAGACCAAGTAGAAAACAACATCTTGGAACGTGGTCTTCCAAATTGGTGGACTTGCGCACAAGACCGACGCGCTTGGAAATCTTTTTTAAGCTCGGCTTATGGAACAACCATTCTGTAACAAGCCAGCTAATTAAGTAAGTAATGGAATAATCGGAGTTTCTGACAGTTTGTAATGTTGTTGGAGTTTCTGACAGTATGAAGTATCTCGGAATCATACTTCACGACCGCTTTGACTCCTGCCGCCACGTGGATTATGTGCTGTCGAAGGAAAAGAAGATGAACGGAATTTACAGACACCCGCCTAACCAGAACGTCTACAATGTCATCGATTTCAACCGGATCGATGTTTGGATGATGACGAATGCGCTCGGTTTTCTGGAAAGGAGCCAACTTGTGAAGAATTGGATAGTGGACCAATTCCTGGTGTACAACGAGGAACTTCCGCCATCCTTAGAAGAAAACACCTGCCGCATATAGCATTGCTTAAGTTGCGAGATGAATGGCAATTTTGTAATGAAATAAAAAAAAAAGAAATCGCTCATTCCGCAATCTCCATTCAAACACGATACATAGTATCGATCTGATAAGATTGAGCAGCAAGACCATTTAGCAGACTTCCAACGTAGACTGTTACATTGGCGCCCAACGTGGGGCCTATTACAAACTGGATTTAAGTTTTGAAAAAATATGTTACGAAAGCACATTTTGGATGAAATTCGACCCTTCCCTAGCCCTTCAATTATTGTTACAGAATAGTATACATTAGCCATAAGTCTAAGGTTGTGAAAAACTTACTCCTGGCTGTTCAATATTTTGTCGAAAAAAAAAATCAACGATATAGAAGTTTGTAATGTTGTGTATTTTATTTCTGAACTAAAATCAACTATTTTTTGTTTCTCTAGAGTGAAATGTAAAACAAAAAAACCAACGCTCTCCCATTCAAATGTGCCTCCTCTAACGCCAACACGAATTAAATTTAACGTCACATTCATTCAAGCTGAAAATAAAACTAGAAATTCCGCGCCAAATAAAAAAATATCTACAAAAAATATCACACAAACAAAAAAAAGCGAAGTGAAACAAAATAATAAATATTTAGCATATTTGCCTGTCATGAAAGGTTAAACAAAGAAATCCATTGAAGAATCATCAAAAAATAAGCAAAGCAAAAAAAAAAAAAATAAATAAATAAAATAAAACACATAAATAAATCAATGTATTCAATTTTCTCTTGTGTCATCGAAAATATGAATAATTTAACATCCAACTATAGATTTGTATGAAATATTTATTTGACAGATTTGGAGTGGGGAGGGTTCTCATGTGTGAATGGGTGTCAATCATGAAAAATAAAAACGAAATAATGTTCTTAAAAAATACAATATGGTGGGTGAGTGATAAATCGGAAAATATTGGTATCAGGGGGATTATGATTGCTGTATATATGTTGAGATTCAGGCTGTTAAAGGTGTCCGACTCAATTACAAAAAAAAAAAAAAAAAAAAAACAGATAAGTGAGTGTTTTATACCCTCAACGTAATGGTTATTGAGGGTAGAGGGGAAACTGAGGCAGCTTCGGCATTATGGGACCTTCGACATGGCGTTTTCGATATAAAGCTCTTATTCTACATCACTAGTTTGATCCATAATTATAGGACATCAAAATAAATAGACGTCGAAATGTTTGAAGGTTTTTTTTTATTTTACAGATGTTTTTGTAATATTTTCATTCCATATCGTAAGTTCTTCGTGTATAAACCTTTTCAAAAGTTAAGACAGTTTTCTTAAACAGTCATTAATTAAACTATAGGAAATACCTTTGGCGTAGATTCGGCATTTTAAATTGGACACATTCGGCCATATACAGATGGTGCTATATTATTTCCTTAAAATGTTTTTGAGTTTGTCTTTAAAAATAATCCTTAATATGCTTCGAAATTACATTTTTTAGACCAAACGTGCTTCAAATTCCAAATTAATCGATCATTTTTAAAAAATATTTTTTCATCATACATACTAAGTGTTAATTTTAAGACGAAATATATTTTTTAAGAGTGGAATTTTTATATTCATTCAAATCGTGGGTCATTTAAAAAATATTTTTTGATTATAACACAAAGAAGAAATTTTGGATTAAAAAAATATTTTTTTTTTTTTGGATCCAAAGAAAGTGTGAAGTAAATATTTTTTCAAAATTTTTTATAGGCATGGAAATTTGAAAAAAAAAAAATGTTTTTCAGGTGAAGGTCGTTTGTTTTTAGTATAGACCCACCCATATAACGTTACTCCCACATTTCCATATTTTTGTGGGTTAAGATATTCTTCGCAAAAAATTTTCAATACAAGGCCACGGTTGTGTAGCACAGCCCCCATACAACCGTACCCCGCCCTGTTATACCCTCAGCCTTATGGCTAATGGGTCTATATACACTATGATACGAGAAAATATATCTTATAGGAATATTGATTTTAGACCCCATGTTTTTTGGACCAAATCCGTTTCAGACAATTTGGAACCGATTTACAAATGCTCGTCCGTCTGCTTGTCTACCCGAGTGGTGCCGGCGATAACTTTCGAAGTGAGTTAGCCGATTTCATGCAAACTTTGTACATTGTAATATTTCTTCCAAACATAGTTTAAGTTCGAAGATTCGGAATATCGGTCCACTTCTTCTGGTACCTCCCCCACAAAATGGCCGAAATTGTACTAACAGTTAATTGCATGATATCATGCGACCGAACGTTTGAACCAAACGTTGCACAATCTATTATCTTTACCAAGCCTAGATGAAGCCCGAAGAAGTGGACCCATTGGTCCACTTCTTCTGATGCCTCCCTTACAAAAGGTCTACATTTTCAATATTTATAAATCCAATCCAATTTTTTACCTGGCTTTTACTTATAAGTACAAAATGTACCAAATGGTACTAAATATGGTACCATTTTGATCTATGTGAACAGATAGGGCTGAGATCCTGAAATTTATGATTAAAATTGAATGTTGTTGAACGAATCGAGCTGGAATCCTTAAATGTGGACTTAAGTTTTTTGGAGTTCATGACTGAGGTAGTTTTGAAAATTCGTACTTATAGATACAAAAAGTACTAATTTGGACTTTGGTGAACGGGTAAAACTGGAATACTGAAATTTGCCACTAAAATTACTGTCCGAATGTAGGATTGAGATAGATTGGAATATGGGTACGAAAGGCGCAGAATGGTACCAAATCTAATAAAATTTAAATTTTGGTAACAAATAGATCTGTAATTGTTAAATTTGGATTTACAATTGCTATTTTTAAAGGGGATTGAGTTTGTTTTGGGAATTCGTACTTATTAGTATGAAAAGTAATAAATTGGATGTATGGATAGAACTGGAATCTTCAGATTTGTAATTTATAATACTGTTGAATTGTAGTATTGAGCTAGGGAGACAGCTTTGGAAATTCGAATTTATGGGTATGAATAGTACAAAATGCACTAAATTTGGAACAAATGGGATTTTAGTAACGGGGAGAGACACGTAAACCTAAAATTTGAAATGTGTGTCTCTGACGGAGAGTTAAAAAGAAGTACCAAAGGGTTTTTGGTAGTAAGTGGTACTAAATTAAATGAACGATTGATATATGGAAGTAGTCTTGTGATGGAAATGTACTGAATAGTTGGAATTCTGATCACTGTATAATCGAAATAAGAAAGATATTTCGAAAGTTAGTTGTTGGTAGTCCTTCAAAAAATATTTTTTAATACACATCTTGTGTTTTTTAAGTATCGCCGTTTGGTATGGTATCATTCTTTATATAACCCCCTCACTCTTAGCTTTCAAGTTAATATTTATATATTCTTAATTCTTCAAAAATATCAGAACAATAGCAGAAAAAGTGACAGCAAACTTCTTTGATGTTTTCATTTTTATATATATATTTTTTTTTTGTTTTATTTTCGGATTTTTTAATATGGATATTTCAACAATTCCACATTTACTTGTCATTCCCACATACACACGGCTCAGCGAATCTATGAATGAATGACTGAATGAATATGACAGCCAGCAGTCGGTTTGTCTGTCATGGCGATAGAGAACTTGAAAAGAAATAATAGCTAGCAGCAGCCCACACACCTATCTAACTATCATTTTTGGTTGTCGTAGCTGGTTTCGTTTCAATGCGATTTTTCAAAAGGTTGTTAGAACCAATGGCGAACTGACTCTTATATGGAGATACAAAAAAACAACACAAATGGATGCTGTTGATGATGATGGGTGTACGACGACGAATGTCTTTTATGCTTTTTACCATTTCCAAATGTTCTGATGTTCTTCTGAGTAATTATTTTACAACAAAAAAGAAAGAAAGAGTCGTTAAAAAACCTACACCTAACACCAATGGCATGGTGGTTATACCCCTGACAAGCTAAACCAGAACAAAAAGCTTCCGTGTGGTTGTTTTGCTATTAAAACTAACAGCGAAGCTGGTGAAGAATAAAAGAAACAGGTGGGTAGGTTTTTTGTCTTTTGGAGGGGAGATATAGCAGAATTTAGGAATTCGGAAACGGGTCTTTAACGTTGATTTCTTCGTAGAGGTATATTTTGGGTCTTCTCTAAGAAGACATTCGGGTCTTCAATATAGAAGACTTATTGGTCTTCTATATAAAATTGCCGTCTCTGTTCATCATAAGAATACTTTTCTTCTAAAGTAAGACCTCCTGGGTCCTCTATAAGAAGGGATTTTTGTCTACTGCAAGAAAACCTTGTTCGTCCATCATTATAAGACCTTTGGCTCTTCTATTGGAATACCTTTGGTGTATGCTATAAGAGAGCATTCTGGGATAAGGTCTTTTAGATCTTCTATAAGAAGATATATTGGGTCTTTAATAAGAAGGTAGTTTTCGTATTTTGGAGTGGTGGTATATCAGAATTAAGGAATTCGGAAACGGGTCTTTAACGTAGATTTCTTCGTAGAGGTACATTTTGGGTCTTCTATACAGAAGACCAATAAGTCTTTTTAAAAATACCGCCTCTGTTCATCACAAGAATACTTTTGCGTCTTGTAAAGTAAGACCTCCTGGGTCCTCTATAAGATGGCAATTTTGTCTACTATAAGAAAACCTTGTTCGTCCATCATTACAAGACCTTTGGAATACCTATGGTGTCTGCTATAAGAGGGCATTCTGGGATAAGGTATTTTAGATCTTCTATAAGAAGATATGTTGGGTCTAAGAAGGGTATAAGAAGGTAGTTTTAGGTCTTCTATAATAAGATATGTTGGGTCTGGCTCACGTTTGGATCTGTAATTGGAAGAACTTATACCCAACTTTAAGAATATCGCCCGGTCTTCTGTAGGAAGACCTTTTGGTTCTACCGAAAGAAAACGCATTTTGGATCTTCTATAGATCTGTTGGGATCTTCCAAAATCTTCTATAAGAAGGCTTTTCTAGATCTTATGTAGAAAGAGTTTTTGAGTCTTTGGACCCAATTTTTTTGTCTTCAATGTAGATCCATTTCTGACCTTCCATTCATTGAGTGTAACCACATTCTGTTTATCTCTTGCTTCAATTCAAATATAATTAGGGATTAAAACTTGTCATAATAGCCGTAGATCCTCAGACCCCCTCATCAGCTGTCGTTACGACAAAATAATCAACACACTTTGCAATTAATTTTCAATACGACGTTTTTTTTCTTCCCATTGTTTTTTTACGTTTCATTTTTCCTGACCCCCATTTAATCTGTATTCACCATTAGTGTTAGTCCAATGATGGTTGACGGACTAACCATCCTCCCCTTCGTCCACCCCCTGTATTGATTAGCAAACAAATAAAAATTGAATCGATTGATTGTTGTGTGTGTGTGTTTCCTTCTTCTCGACGCTGTGTCTCTGCAATTTTTTATTGTTTACAAAACACAATTGCTTTGTTGTTGTTCTTGTTGGGGTATGCTTTTTTGTTTGTTGGTGTTTTTAATTTTCTATAGAACAACAACAAAATAATTAAATCAGAAACAGTGGTTTGGATGAAAAAAGTATTGGACCTTTTCAAAAATATTCTTTAAAAAATCCACGCCTTGTCTAAGGCCTTTTCAAAAATATTCTTTAAAAAATCCACGCCTTGTCTAAGGCCTTTTCAAAAATATTCTTTAAAAAATCCACGCCTTGTCTAAGGCCTTTTCAAAAATATTCTTTAAAAAATCCACGCCTTGTCTAAGGCCTTTTCAAAAATATTCTTTAAAAATTCACGCCTTGTCTAAGGCCTTTTCAAAACTAATCTTTAAAAAATCCACGCCTTGTCTAAGGCCTTTTCAAAAATATTCTTTAAAAAATCCACGCCTTGTCTAAGGCCTTTTCAAAAATATTCTTTAAAAAATCCACGCCTTGTCTAAGGCCTTTTCAAAAATATTCTTTAAAAAATCCACGCCTTGTCTAAGGCCTTTTCAAAAATATTCTTTAAAAAATCCACGCCTTGTCTAAGGCCTTTTCAAAAATATTCTTTAAAAAATCCACGCCTTGTCTAAGGCCTTTTCAAAAATATTCTTTAAAAAATCCACGCCTTGTCTAAGGCCTTTTCAAAAATATTCTTTAAAAAATCCACGCCTTGTCTAAGGCCTTTTCAAAAATATTCTTTAAAAAATCCACGCCTTGTCTAAGGCCTTTTCAAAAATATTCTTTAAAAAATCCACGCCTTGTCTAAGGCCTTTTCAAAAATATTCTTTAAAAAATCCACGCCTTGTCTAAGGCCTTTTCAAAAATATTCTTTAAAAAATCCACGCCTTGTCTAAGGCCTTTTCAAAAATATTCTTTAAAAAATCCACGCCTTGTCTAAGGCCTTTTCAAAAATATTCTTTAAAAAATCCACGCCTTGTCTAAGGCCTTTTCAAAAATATTCTTTAAAAAATCCACGCCTTGTCTAAGGCCTTTTCAAAAATATTCTTTAAAAAATCCACGCCTTGTCTAAGGCCTTTTCAAAAATATTCTTTAAAAAATCCACGCCTTGTCTAAGGCCTTTTCAAAAATATTCTTTAAAAAATCCACGCCTTGTCTAAGGCCTTTTCAAAAATATTCTTTAAAAAATCCACGCCTTGTCTAAGGCCTTTTCAAAAATATTCTTTAAAAAATCCACGCCTTGTCTAAGGCCTTTTCAAAAATATTCTTTAAAAAATCCACGCCTTGTCTAAGGCCTTTTCAAAAATATTCTTTAAAAAATCCACGCCTTGTCTAAGGCCTTTTCAAAAATATTCTTTAAAAAATCCACGCCTTGTCTAAGGCCTTTTCAAAAATATTCTTTAAAAAATCCACGCCTTGTCTAAGGCCTTTTCAAAAATATTCTTTAAAAAATCCACGCCTTGTCTAAGGCCTTTTCAAAAATATTCTTTAAAAAATCCACGCCTTGTCTAAGGCCTTTTCAAAAATATTCTTTAAAAAATCCACGCCTTGTCTAAGACGGCCTTTTCAAAAATATTCTTTAAAAAAATCCACGTCTTGTCTAAGGCCTTTTCAAAAATATTCTTTAAAAAATCCACGCCTTGTCTAAGGCAGTTTTCAAAAATATTCTTTAAAAAATCCACGCCTTGTCTAAGGCCTTTTAAAAAATATTCTTTAAAAAATCCACGCCTTGTCTAAGGCCTTTTCAAAAATATTCTTTAAAAAATCCACGCCTTTTCTAAGGCCTTTTAAAAAATATTCTTGTGTTGTGGACCTTGAAAAAATAATCCCCTGAAACCACTGTCTTCTTTAATAATTATTTAATGTCATTCCGATTTTATTCGCTTCCCCAACAAATTGTTGCCGATTATTAGATCTCGCATTTCCTCCATCGATTAGTATCTCTTAAAAAGTGATTAAGACTAGGTTGTGGTTAGCTGGCTGACTGGTAATTGTTTGTTTCATGGATTCAAGTTTTTCTGTTCCGACGTAGTTTTTAATCGGCGATAATTGTGCCACAATAACAAAGTCTGAAGTCTGAATAATTCAAATATTTTTTCTAAGAATGGAGAACTAATTCTCAGAATTGTAGTTTAGTTACATTACATTTCAGTAACGTTCGAACTTTGTTGTGGATGTGGGAGCACGAACATGAATGCATTTATTTCTATTTAAATAAAAATGAATTCTGCCATTTCTCGTTCCCCTTTTTCAATTCAAAATCATTGCTGCTAATTTTCAAGTTCAAACACCCTCGCTCGTACAATCGCCGACATAAGATGCATCATTCCGCTCCATACTCGTATTAGCTATTGCTGTTGTGTACTTGAAACCAACTATGGCCATAGCCATACTAACATGCTAAGGTGTTTCGTTCACCTACCACTTCACACCTCTCTCACACCGCACTGATTAACAATTTATCGCTCAGCATAGCATTTTCCTCCCACACAGACAGTTTAGGCAAATCCACTGAAAAGGCAATAATCTATTCAATCAATAACAATAACAAACGGATCATTAGCTGCTTAACTTTAATTCAAATCGGCTAATAGCTTTTTCAAATACGACCAATACCAAATATTGATACTAATTCGAATAATAATCCAATGTCATACGATTTTTTAAAAAATATTTTTGGGGACCTACACAAGACGTGGATTTTTTAAAAAATATTTTTCAAAACCTTAGACAAGGCGTGGATTTTTTAAAGAATATTTTTGAAAAGGCCTTAGACAAGGCGTGGATTTTTCAAAGAATATTTTTGAAAAGGCCTTAGACAAGGCGTGGATTTTTTAAAGAATATCTTTGAAAAGGCCGTCTTAGACAAGGCGTGGATTTTTTAAAGAATATTTTTGAAAAGGCCGTCTTAGACAAGGCGTGGATTTTTTAAAGAATATTTTTGAAAAGGCCGTCTTAGACAAGGCGTGGATTTTTTAAAGAATATCTTTGAAAAGGCCGTCTTAGACAAGGCGTGGATTTTTTAAAGAATATTTTTGAAAAGGCCGTCTTAGACAAGGCGTGGATTTTTTAAAGAATATTTTTGAAAAGGCCGTCTTAGACAAGGCGTGGATTTTTTAAAGAATATTTTTGAAAAGGCCTTAGACAAGGCGTGGATTTTTTAAAGAATATTTTCGAAAAGGCCTTAGACAAGGCGTGGATTTTTTAAAGAATATCTCGAAAAGGCCTTAGACAAGGCGTGGATTTTTTAAAGAATATTTTTGAAAAGGCCTTAGACAAGGCGTGGATTTTTTAAAGAATATTTTCGAAAAGGCCTTAGACAAGGCGTGGATTTTTTAAAGAATATTTTCGAAAAGGCCTTAGACAAGGCGTGGATTTTTTAAAGAATATCTCGAAAAGGCCTTAGACAAGGCGTGGATTTTTTAAAGAATATTTTTGAAAAGGCCTTAGACAAGGCGTGGATTTTTTAAAGAATATTTTTGAAAAGGCCTTAGACAAGGCGTGGATTTTTTAAAGAATATTTTTGAAAATGCCTTAGACAAGGCGTGGATTTTTTAAAGAATATTTTTGAAAAGGCCTTAGACAAGGCGTGGATTTTTTAAAGAATATTTTCGAAAAGGCCTTAGACAAGGCGTGGATTTTTTAAAGAATATTTTTGAAAAGGCCGTCTTAGACAAGGCGTGGATTTTTTAAAGAATATTTTTGAAAAGGCCCTAGACAAGGCGTGGATTTTTTAAAGAATATTTTTGAAAAGGTCCTAGACAAGGTGTGGATTTTTTAAAGTATTTTTTTGAAAAGGCCTTAGACAAGGCGTGGATTTTTTAAAGAATATTGTAGACCTATAAAAATATTTTTTGTTCAAATTCTCATTTATCTTTTTTTTTAATTTTCACTTTTTTCTAATCAAATTCTTTATTTTTTTTTTATTTTCAGTGAAAATTGTTAAGCTCATGTGAAACCTGAAATCCAAATGACGATAAGAAGATCTAAATTACAAGTACATGACACATTTAGTCCTTACCAAATTACATTGTGTGGTGGAGAACTAGACAAATGGCATTAATTTCAAAGAAGAAAACGACGTTGATGCTGTAAAATCTCCAAATTGAATCAACAAATTCAAAGTACTTAACAAAAAATTCGCAGTAAAAACAAAATCAAACATCCATAGCCCCCTCCACCCGCCACCACTTCACGCATAACAAGTATCTGGATTGTTGCTGAACTTCTTGTGTTGCATGCCTAACACAGCCTCGGATTGCGTGTCCCATTGCCACATTTCTTCTTATTTACGAAACAACAATTGTTGTGGCCTGTGGCAAAAATAGTCGTCGTCGTCGAACAACGACCATCAACATCGTCATCATTCAACCACATGACGTCATCAATTGATTTTATTGACGACTATAAAAGAAACAACAAATCAGCCAACTATTAATCTTAACATAGGGGGACCCAACACCACATACAGCAACAACCACCTACCCTCTTCATTGTTTGTCGGGGACTTTGTTGGGGCTGTGACTACTCTCACAATTGATTAAATCGCAGCCGTTAGAGCTTCAAACTTTACATTTAAAAGACCAACAGCAGTTCCAAACCAGCCAGCAGCAACATGTTGGATGATGACAACAATGATTTGTTGGCTTCGGCTTCAGAAATACAACGCAGTAAGTAAAACAAAACATAAAATCATTTTTTTTCGAAACGACAAAAAATCCCCTCCACTAAAATAGACGTGGCGAACGAACAGGTCATTGATTATTTTCGTGTTGTTATTTGTTTGTTGTGTCGGAAAACATGAATGAAAATTGAAATTGTGTTGCGGGCGTTTGAATTTATTTTCTTTGTGACGAATTCATTTTTTTTTATTTTGAATCATGGTTTATTTTCTAACGACAATATGGGATTGGTTTTTTCGACTCATGTTTTGGAGCACAACCCTTCTATTACACGCTTCTGAAGATCGAGTGTGCCACCTCCCCAAACTTAGGAAGCGCGTTCATGCAGGAACAAATTTCAAAGACCAAATTCCCCCAAAATAAGGACTAATAAGCTCTCCTGATAGTAGAGCTTTTATAGGAATATATTTCGAGTCCTAAGCGTAGATTTTTTAATAAGGATCCCTAAACTCGGATTTGGAAAGGTTAGGGATCCTTTCCAAATCCGAGTTTAGATTTAGATTTTTGAAAAGTGTGCTAAGCTAGAGTTTTTAAAGCGCCCTAAATTCAGAAGATTTTGTGGAAATTATTAAACACCTTTGCAGAAAATTGTCACAATTGATCCATGATTTGAAACATCAAGATCTTCCCAATGTTCGATATTTTGCGAGTTGGAACTGGATTTCTCCACTGCTTGTTTAATATAGGATCACATATCGCTTAGTCCCCATAAAACGGCAACGCACCATTTTCTGCATTGTAAATGCTTGGTTTTCCCATTCCCAATATAGGTTCATTTATCGACATAACCCCCATATAAAAGCCCTGGCCCATTTTAGGATTTCTAAAAAAGTATTTGTAGGTCTTCTGACTTTAGATTCCTTAGAAAGATCTTCTATGTATAAACTAAACCTTTTGATTTGATTTGATTCTCCGAGTCCATTAGAGAATCTTGTGACTATTAATGGATTTTAAATGGTCTTCAATCTCAGAAAATATTCTGAAGGTCTTCTGTAAATGGAAGACTTGTGGTAAGTCTTATGGATCCTTGGAAAATCTTCTAGATTGTAGGAAAACTTTTCCAGTGCTTGTGACTTTAGGAGGACATAGGAAATCCTATTATCTATGGAATGTCTTAAATGCATACATTATCATAATGACTTCATGTAGTATAACTTCTATTTAGAAGTGGAATTCCAATGTTTTAAAAGATTTTATACCATCAGCATTATGGCTAATAAAGGGTACTGCGAAAATTTGCATGCTTCTTTGGACCAAATCCGTTTCAGACAATTTGGAGTCGATTCATCTGTCTTCCGGGCTGGCCACGCACGATAACTTTCGAAGAGATTAACCGATTTCATCCAAACATCGTAATAGTTCTTCCAAACTTAGATTAAGTTCGAAGATGAGGATATCGGTCCAATACTTGTGGTACCTCCCTATTATTATATACCTAGCCTTGACTATTGTCTCTACCTAGCCGAGATTAAGTCCGAATGTAGAATCCATTGGTACACTTCTTCTGCTACCTCCTCCTCAAATGGCCAAAATTTTCAATATTTATAAATCCAATATCAGGCGAATAGAATGCCCGGTTGGCACCAAATTTTGCACAACCTATTATCTCTACCTAGCCTAGATCAAGTCCGAAGATGGAATCCATTGGTCCATTTCTTCTGATAACTCCCCACAAATGGTCAAAATTTTCAGTGTTTATAAATCCAATGTCAGGCCAATGGAATGCTCGATTTGAATCAAACTTCGAACATTCTATTATCTTTACCAAGCCTAGATCCAATCTGAAGGTGGGGCCCGTCGACCCTCCCCTTCTGGTACCTCCTCCACTAAGGGTCTATATTTTATAAGCTTGTAAATTTAATTTGGGAGTAGAAAAATAAAAATCTAAGCGAATAAAAAAACTTGTGTGTAATTTCGAAGTCCTCCGCAAATCATAGCAGAGGGTATATATCGGGCGGCAACACCGACTAACACTTCTTCACTTGTTTAAATGAACATATTCCAGTAACAACACATCCTTGAGGGGTTTTGAAGAATATTTTTCAAGTCACAGGCGTGAATTTTAAAAAAGATCGGATTTTTAAAGGGCTCGACTTTGCAATAAATCCAAAAAAAGATTTCAGATTTTCAAAGGAGCTCTAAGTTCGGATTCTTAAGCCCGGATTTTCAAAGTAACCCTAAGCTGAGTTTTTTAAAGGAGCTCCAAGTTTTCCAAATCCAAAAAAAAGTTCCCTAAAAAACGTGGGATGATAAATGAATATTTTTCCAAACCTATGCGTGGATATTTAGTTTTGAGTACACAGATAGGGTTTTCAGAAGTAGATTTTTCAAGGGCAAAGTAAATTTTTCAAGTCCCAAAGCTTGGGTTTTCAAAAAAATATTTTCCCAGGCTTTGAAAGTGTGGATATTTCAAAGAATATTTTTCACGAATCAGGATCTTCAGAAAAACTTCAGACTATAGAACACATTTCAAAATTCGTTTAAAAATACACACAAACCTTAAGCTCGGATTATTAAGCAGGTAGTAAGCTTGATGCTAAGATTTTAAGATGAGACCTATGCTTGGATTTTAATTGAGACCTAAGTTTGGCTTTTTAAAAGAGCCATACGTTGGGATTTTTCAGATTTTCAAAGGAGCCATAAGCTCGGTTTTTGAATTGAGTATTATGTTCTGATTTGTAAAGTAGCCCTATGATTGTCTGTTTCAAGAAGCCCTAGGTTCAGATTTTAAAATGAGTTTAAAGTTCGGATTTTTAAAAGAGCCCTACGTTCCCTGCGTTCATTGTTAAATTTATTTTTCCAAACCTAAGAGGGGATATTTAATTATGAAGAGAGAGTGAGATTTTCAGAAGAGTATTTTACAAGGACAAGCAAAGGTGGATTTTCAAAGAACGGGTTTTAAGCTCCAAACAAGTCTGCTTTTTCAAAAAAATATTTTCTCAGGCTATCAAATTGTGTAAAATTTAAAGCATTATTCAATAAACAATATCTTCGAAAAAACTTCCGACTTTGGAACTCATTTCAAAAAAAGAAATGCCTTTAGACTAAACTAGGCCTTTGGAAGGTATTATTATTTATGCAATCTTTTTATAGACTTGAGGAAGACCTTCTAGGCTTATCTATTGTTTGTAGGTTCGAGATCTATACCATTTAACTGTGTCGGAATTTCATCAATATAATAGATTTAGAAAGCTATATAGTTTTATGGACCTTCAGAAGACATTTTTTCTACAGGAGACCTTTGAACGTATTCCTATCCTGCTATTACATATATTATCGCTGGCTTAACGTGAAAAAAAAAACAAAAAGCCCACATTTTCTATATATTGAGATTTTGATACAGACATGTTCCCTCAATAAGTAAAATTTATCGATTTCATAAAATATCTACAATTATGCCATTTGTCGTTGTTTTGAAAAGGCGCTTAGTCGAATATAAAAATTTTAAATATGGACTTATTGCCTCTACATTTTAAACCAGCGATCTATCATTTGAAGACTTATAAGACACTTCTATCTATAGAGGATCTTTAGTAAACCTTGCTATTATTTTTTTTTACAAAATTCCTTAGCTGAAGTTCTATCTGTAAAGTATCTCTGGAAGGTATTCTATTTCTGGAAGGTCTGCTTTATATAGGGAACTACTAAGGCTCTTGCATATCTCTAAAGGTTTTCTTTAAAATAGAATGATATCTAGCGAATCAGCTTATAGCTATGGAACACCTATAAAATATATTTCATCTCTAAGATTTGCCGACAGAGTACAATAAACGTCATTCCATATAAATTTCACATAGACGAGGGTCTGTCCTCCTAATATCTTCTAGATAAATGTCGCTTTTTATCTACACGAGTTCCTGATTAAAGAAGAACATCTGGTTTAGAAGACCTACTCTTTCTATAACTCCAATCAGGAATATACAGAATAATTGAAAAAGTGTTGTGTCCTTGTTCGGTCCTTGGCTCAATATCTAATCCTATTTGTTTATTTAAGTATTTCCTTGATACCTTTTCTTCTTCGTCTACTTCCTTGGCTAAAAATTATATACTTCTTTTCAAAATAATTTATATGCAAAATAAAAATGAAAATACTTCTTATGAACTTCTTGTCGTGGTGGTGGTGATGGTGATTCCTTGCCATGTGTGGAGGTGGTAAAGTCGTTGTTATCCAATTTTTTTGCATATACCCCGTAATGTATATATTTTTCCAATAAATTTTATTAGATTTAACTACATGCATGTATTTCTCACACACACACACACACATATATCTCGTCTAAGACATGATGTGTGTATGTTTGTGCGAAGAACACATATAGGAAAAAGGTGATAGTTGTTGGTTATTCAAGAAGTGTATCGAGCAGCACGTGAATGCAATGTCGTCGTTGCGGAGGAGGTGTGGTGTGGCAGGGTGGTGGTGTGATGAAGGGGTCTTTTGCTTTTAGTTATTAGGTTTCCAATAAGCGTGTGTGGCAGCAGCAACACCAACAAGCAAATAGTATATCAAACAAACTATTAGCCCCTCGCCTTTTTGATGTGGTGGTTCTGGAGGAGGAGGAGGAGGACGAATGAAACAATCGACAAAATACAAAGCTTAGTGTGTAGACTAAATGTTATAAATAGTAGGGATGGTATGTCACATATGCAGGGTATTTATATTTTTGTGACATTTACAACATTTGTATAAAATGTCAATTTAGAAAAAACAAGTCAAGAAGTGTTCAGTCGTTTTTTTTATTAAATTTAAATTTTTTTCAAAATTGTGACGTTGTGTGTGGGGAGATAACGGAGATGGTGAACCTGTCTACATATAGGAGAACTGGGATATCGTTGGATACAACGAAAATTTATTTATAAATAGTTTAAGGGACTTTTGCCATCGCTTAATACTAAAACTATAAATCGGCTATGTCTTTAAGAGTTGTTAAGATTTTCTCTTGAACTTTTAAAGGGACATTCTTGAGTTAGTGCCGATTTGAATTAATAAAAAAAACCAAATTAATTTTTTTGAAACCTAGACTGGGTGGGGGGGAGAAGAAGACCAAATTGGGGATTCAACTAAATTGTCCCTTAATTTCCAAATACTATCCTCCTCAAAGTATATAAGGGTATTATAGCTTTGTGCAGCCCCAAAAGTTTGCAACGCCGCGAAATATTGGTCCTAGACCCACCTTTAAGTATATCGATCGTCATATCTCGACTAGCTGAGTCGATCTAGACATGTGTGTCCGTCCGTCTGTCTGTCCATCAATGAAGACCCCTATTGTTTTTGGTAAATATCGGACCAAAAACTAAATTTTTGTCTGATTTTCTGGTCGCTACAGAGGCCGCAATTATGACCCGAACATCGCGAAATTCTACATGGAGAAGGGGATCGGGCTTATGAATAAGCATGCCTGTTTTGATAAAGATTGGTAAATATTTAGTGGGTCCTTTAGTGGCCTTGACTTTTGTGTGAAAAATTACAAAATTTTTATTCTGGGGAGTTGTTGACCTTCAAATTGATACTAATTATATGGCTGTATGTACTCTGATGTGGGAGTTATACGTAATTAGGTAAAGGTGACTATGTGTACAGTATTACTATTACTCCATTAGATGACATTAGAGGTAATGTCGCGCTAATCGCTTTGAAATTGTACATGAATTTCCGATTATGGTCAAGGACGACACCTATAGTTTTCGGTGAAGTTGAGATTTCATTCAGGGGGTGCAATGAACCGAAGACTTTAATTTTGTCAGATTTTCTAGTCGCTCTAGAGGCAATTATTATATGCAGAACATCACATATTTTTCAAGGTGAAGGGGGTCTGGCCAAATATTTAGAGCGGCTGTTTAGATGATGATCGGTCAATTTTCCGAGGGTCAAATCAATCAAAACCTAAATTGACCAATTTTTTATTTTATGGCGTAAAAATTCGCTTCAAGAAAAACATTTTGGAAAATATGCAAGACTTAGAAAGGCGAGTTGTTGGTCTATAATCGGTAAAAAGGGTGAAAATATCACGAAATATTCCCCAGGCTCAGAATATAGAACCGACGAAAGTTTGCTTTCCGTGGTAGTTGTGTAGGGTATCATATGGTCGGCCCCGTCCGACTATAGTGCTCCGCTCACTGGTTTTTATAATTTTTTAAATTTTTTATTGGCGGAAATATCTGAAATCGATTTTTGTTTTACATTTTCTACAAATTTCTGGTATAAAGAAGGTTTAAATTTTGTCCGGACATGTCACCTTTGAAGCTTATCTATTGACCGACCATAAAATAACTACAAAACTAAAGTCAACAACAAAACTGAACAAAACTGTGTTAAAAGTTCTGACAACATTGTAAGCAGTTGACTACCTACCAGAAAATAAAACCATGAAGGTAGTCCGACGGACGAGCAGTAAATCGAAAAACTAAAAGGAATACAACAACACAAATATGAACAAAAATATTTATTTGTATTAAAGTCGACAAGAGTAGTAGAACTAAATAATAAGAACGTATTTCACAGATATTCACACAGATATATGTGAGAATAAGTCAATAGAACATAGGTCACCATTTCTCTGTATGAAGGTAATCCTCTCACACGAAAACAATTTAATATTTAAAATTGGATTTTAAAAGAGGTAGTGGCTCTTTAAAAAATGCATGCCTCTAGTGGCTCCTAAATCTGAATCCAAGCATCTAGTGACTTCTAAATCCAAATCCAAGCCTCTAGTGTCTCTATTCTTAAAAAAACACGCCTCTAGTGGTTCAAAAAAATGTTTCTATAAAAAAGCGACGCCCCCTTAGTGATACATAAACTATAAC
>NW_026880627.1:0-31683 GCF_032173495.1 Musca vetustissima
TTTTCACGAAACCTTGCACACATGATTCTAGACTTAATTCAGTCCGCTATGCCAAATTTCGTGCAAATCGAAAGATATATAGGGACTTTGGTACACCATTTACCTTAAATCGGACGAAGATATATACGGGAGCTATATCTAAATCTGAATCGATTTTCACGAAACTTAGCACACATCATTCTAGACCTTAGTCATTACGCTGTGCCAAATTTCGTGAAAATCGAAAGATATATAGGGACTTTAGAGGACTATTTACATAAAATCGGGTGAAACTATATATGGGAGCTATATCTAAATCTGAACCGATTTTCCCGAACTTAGCACACATTATTCTAAACCTTAGTCATTACGCTGTGCCAAATTTCATGCAAATCGAAAGATGTATAGAGACTTTGGTACACCATTTACCTTAAATCGGACGAAAATATATATGGGAGCTATATCTAAATCAGAACCGATTTTTCCCAATTTCAATAGGGTTCGTCCTTATGCCAAACAAATGAGCTGTGCCAAATTTCATCCAATTCGGATCATAAATGCGACCTGTACTTTGTTTACAATTTAACATGGACAGACAGACGGACGGACATGCATAAATCGACTCAGAAAGTGATTCTATGCATATTCTCAAAAGGAACCATGGGGGAATTTGGCTTATTCATTTTCTCTTAATCCTTTGCCACCATTATGTGTGTGTGTGTGTTTATCATGAAAATTGCATGTTCATAAATGTGCAATGTGTCAAATTGTTGTTTTTTTATACAACATCCTGTCAGGTATCCTGCAGACAACAGCATTATTGACCTTGAATTTAAGTGTAATCTTCATCGAAAGGGGCTGGGGACGGAAAAATAAGCAAAGTCATCGAAAGCAGGAGAAATGATTTCGCATGGCATCTTGAAAGTTAAAACTTGACAACGACAAATGATGTTGGCGGATTATTCGGATGGATGGTCAGAGCCGATTATAACGGATTACAATATGTCTTTGTGTGAAGGGAAATTACAGACTGATATCGTTTGATCAATAAAAATATTATTGTTCCATATTTTTGGGGGTAGAAAGAAAACATTTAAGGGAAAATTAATTTAAAAAAATGTTGCATACTTTTAGGTTATACAAAAGTTTTCTAGAAATTAACTAAAATATATAGCATATTTGTTGGGATGTTTTCTTCATATTTTCGTTGCATAATTTTTTTTTTGTTTTTGGGAGGGTTAGAGAATTATTTAACAAATAGAATGACAATGAACTCCAAATAAAAACATGATCATAAATTTAATGTTGAATTACGATTTGTCCCCCCTCTCCCATGGCCCTTCATTTCTAACATCCATAAATTCGCTGTTGACCTAATTGGCTTGCCGAATTTATTTATAAAGTTCTGTTTTTTTTTTTTTTTCTCCAAATTGCCGATGAGCAGGTGTTCAAATTCCAATTTCGATTAATTATTGCGTGTCAGATGGACAATTACTGCAAATAAAAAAAAACCTAAATGGAATAAGCGATTAAATTAAAGGTCTCCAAACACCAAGAAAAAATATTTTTTGTGGTGGTGGCTGCTTCAAAGGCTTTCAAGGTCGTTCCAAAAAAACACAACCACAAATTGCCAGCTAATCTAGAAAAAAAAAATCCACAACCCTATTTTATTTCAATATTTTCATTTTTCAGGATCGGAATGCAACCATTGCCGTCCATCCCCCCTCGCTCTGTTAAATATTATTTAATGTTCATAGGTAATTTAGTGATGACCTGTTTTATGAATGGCGTGCATAAATGCTCATTTTTTGACAAGTGGTGGAAGAGGGTGGCAGCAAGGTTAACATGGAATATTATCTAAGGATAATATTCAGAACTACAAAACATACTTTAATGGCATAATGAGTCATGTGCAGAAGTACCCTCGGCATAAAACAAATTTTATTAAACTATTCAATAAAAAATATTTTTTTTTTCAATAATCGAATACGAAGGTTTAAAAATTTCCTGCATATCGAAAGATATTTAAGGACTTTGGAGCACCATTTACCTAAAATCGGATGAAAATATATATGGGAGCTATATCTAAATCTGAACCGTTTTTCACGACACCTTATGTATTTCGTTCTAGGCCCAATTCAGTACGCTATACCAAATTTCGTGGAAATCGAAAGATATATAGGTACTTAGGTGGACCATTTACAGTAAATCGGACGAAAATATATATATGGGAGCTATATCGAAATCTACATCGATTTTCACAAAACTTTATGTACGCCCTTCTAGTCCCAATTCAGTGCGCTATGCCAAATTTCGTGCAAATCGAAATATATATAGGGACTTTGGTGCACCATTTACCTTAAATCGGACGAAAATATATATGGGAGCTATATCTAAATCTGAACCGATTTTCACGAAACTTAACACACATCATTCTATACTTAATTCATTACGCTATGCCAAATTTCGTGCAAATCGAAGGATATGTAGGGACTTTGGCGCACCATTTACATCAAATCGGACGAAAATATATATGGGAGCTATATCTAAATCTGGACCGATTTTCACGAAACTTTACGTACGTCCTTCTAGTCCCAATTCAGTACGCTATACTAAATTTTGTGCAAGTCGAAAGATATTTAGGGATTTTGGCGCACCATTTACATAAAATCGGACGAAAATATATATGAGCTATATTTAAATCTTAACCGATTTTCACGAAACTTAATACACATCATTCCAGACCCAATTCAGTACTCTCTACCAAATTTCGTGCATATCGAAAGTTATATAGGGTCTTTGGTTCACCATTTACATAAAATCGGACGACAATATATATGAGAGCTATATCGAAATATGAACCGATTTTCACGAAACTTGACACATGCCATTCTAGACCTAATTAAGTGCGCTATGCCAAATTTCGTGCAAATCGAAAGATATTTAGGGACTTTGGCGCACCATTTACATTAAATCGGACGAAAATATATATGGGAGCTATATCTAAATCTTAACCGATTTTCCCGAAACTCACTATTCATCATTCTAGACTCAATTTAGTACGTTATGCCAAATTTCGTGCAAATCGAAGGATACATAGGGACTTTGGTGCACTATTTACCTAAAATCGGACGAAAATATGTATGGGAGCTATATCTAAATCAGAACCGATTTTCACAAAATTTAACACACATCATCCTATACTTAATTCATTACGCTAGGCCAAATTTCGTGGAAATCGAAGGATACATAGGGCCTTTGGTGCACCATTTACCTTAAATCGGACGAAAATATATATGGGAGCGGTATTTAAATCTGAACCGATTTTCACGAAACTTAACACACATCATTCTATACTTAATTCATTACGCTATGCCAAATTTCGTGAAAATCGAAAGATACATAGGTACTTTAGTGCACCATTTATCTTAAGTCGGACGAAAATATATATGGGAGCGATATTGAAATCAGAATCGATTTTCCCAATTTCAAAAGGATTTGTCCTTGGACCAAATAGGCGAGCTTTGGCAAATTTCATCCAAATCGGTTTATAAATGCGACCTGTACTTTGTTTACAATTTAACATCGACAGACGTGCAAACGGACGGACATGCATAAATCGACTCAGAAAGTAATTCTATGCATATTCTCAGAAGGAACCGTGAGTCTCTCTCGTTTCCTTTTACCTGCAGCAAACATATGCACAAAGACATAATACCCTGTACCACAGTGCGGTGAAGGGTATTATAAATCAACACTTAAAACTGTAATAGCCTACTAAAAGTTCCGGCTAAGAACGGTGGGGGGGACCCTGTAGAAAAATGCCAATAAAAATCTAGGCTTTGGAGAACACACACACACACTTGTTTTCTTAGCTAAGGTGAATTAAGTCCAGAATGGCCAGGTTCAAGTTTAGGAAAAATGGCAACAGAAACGCCAACGTTTTCCCATCCGATTTAAACAAATTCCAACCTGATCTAACCAAAACAAAAAAAAAACACACACACAAACGATAAGAATGTAGATATACATTCTGATCGATAGGAATGTATATCTACATTCTGATCGATAAGAATATATATCTACATTGTTATCGATTTCAATCATTCATATTGTATTTATTTCAAATATTATCATTTACAAAAAAAAAAAAAACTCCCCAAAGCACCCCTGATTTTTTATAGGTTTTCAGGGTACATTCTGGAGGTCTATGCCATGCGGAATATTGTGTCTTCGAAGGATCTCTTGAAATACTTCTTCGTTTAGAATAGTCGTTTTAGAATCTCTTATCCATTCGCGCTCCGATATTCCTGTTCTACGACTTGGATGATTAATACGCACTATATTCAATGCTCTGGCATTTTCCAATCCTTTAAGAATATTTTTGACATAATGACCCATGGCTATAACGAGATCAGGATTCAACAAATCGACTTGTTGTTGCAAATTTTCCAAACAGCCTTCTTTCATTTGTTCTATATAGCCACTATGTTCATGATTATTGCCCTTGGGCAATTCTTGAAGGGAAACATTTTTACCACTGCAGTCAAGGAAAGCCAAGGGGCAGAAGTTGGCGACAAAACAATCTTCGAAAAACATATCCATAAAATTTCCTGCATCATTGTACAGAGCCTGGATTAAATTCCAAAACCTGGTGCTACTTGAATCGGGTTCATCCAAGGGTTCTCTAATCAAGTCTCTAGGTAGTGGTGGTTCGTTAATCACCGCCTGCAATTGCATCAATTTTTGCACTGTCCTCATGTCCCCAAAGGGTATCTGAAAATGCAGTGTGAATTTCTATATCAAATCAGAATATTTGTGAATTGTGGATTATCTTACACCGGTTCTTAGCGATGCAACGCTTCCCAGATTCATGCCAAGAAACAAAACACGCTTGGGTCCATTGGCATAGCGTCTATAATATTCCTGCATAATGTCGGCATTGTATTCCAGTGGATTGTAGATATAGGTTTGGTTAGGTTGGAATTCCCGCAATTCAGGCAAAACGTTCACAAATGATGGCGGGGTTCCCAATCTCCTCAGCTTTCCCAGCAATTGGAATTGCAAATTCAAACAACTTTCTTCTGCGGCTGCCATTTTTTTTTTTGTTTTGCGGGTTAGCATGCAGAATACACATATATTTGGTACAATTGGGTGGGTAGATTGCGAATTCGCTGTTTTAGAGATAAGGGCATTCATATCCATATCTGCAAATTTTGGGTAGGGGAGTGGGTTGGTGTGCGTGTGTGTGTGTTATCAAATTAACAGGAAAGAGAAAAAAACGAACGCAATACGAATGTTCAATAAAATATTGAAAGAAAATATTCGGAAAAGGCATCGGTCATTCAAATTAATTTAAAATCTGAGATTTCAACGTATTTAGATTAAAAGTCAGGGCGGTCGGGGGCGCCCCTAGTGGTCATATAATAAATTAATCTGCAATTACAGTATAGCGTATCCCTAGGGTCTGTCCTGTTCTAGGGACCTCTAGCATTTGGAAGTGGAATCAACTCACTGACGAGCGTGCTGCCTAGATGACCATTTTGCCCCGGTGTAAGCTCAGGGGCCGCAGTTCTTGCCAGTGAGTTAGACCTATTGGGGTGGACATAAAACCAAATTTTTATTGCCTAGCGATAAGCTCTGAGCACAAATCGAAAGATATTTAAACAACAGGCATGAAACATTGCCTCTGTGAGAGAAAAACCCACCCCTCCATGTCTAAAATGATGTGTGTTAAGTTTCGTGAAAACGGTTCAGATTTAGATATAGCTCCCATATATATTTTCGACCGATTTAAGATAAATGGTCCACCAAAGACCCTTTATATACTTCGATTTGCACGAAATTTGGCATAGCGTAATGAATTTAGTCTAGAATGATGAGTAGTAAGTTTCGTAAAAATCGGTTCCGATTTAAATATAGCTCCCATATAAAGTTTCGTCCGATTTATGGTAAATGGTGCACCAATGTCCCTATATATCTTTCGATTTGCACGAAATTTGGCATAGTACACTGAATTTAGTCTAGTACTATGTGTGTTAAATTTCATAAAAATCGATTCTGATTTCGATATAGCTCTCATATATATTTTCGTCCGATTTTAAGTAAACAGTGCACCGATGTCCCTATATACCTTTCGATTTGCACGAAATTTGGCATAGCGTACTAAATTGAGTCTATAATGATGTGTGATAAGTTTCGTGAAAATCGGTTCAGATTTAGATATATCTCCCATATATATTTTCGTCCGATTTAATGTAAATGGTGCACCAAAGACCCTATATATCGTTCGATTTGCTCGACATTCGGCACAGCGTAATGAATTAGGTCTATAATGATGTGTGTTAAGTTTCCTGAAAATCGGTTCAGATTTAGATATAGCTCCCATATATATTTTCGACCGATTTAAGGTAAATGGTGCACCAATGACCCTATATATCTTTCGATTTGTACGAAATTTGGCATAGTACACTGAATTTTGTCTAGTATTATGTGTGTTAAATTTCGTAAAAATCGATTCTGATTTAGATATAGCTCTCATATATATTTTCGTCCGATTTAAGGTAAATGGTCCACCAAAGACCCTTTATATCCTTCGATTTGCACGAAATTTGGTACAGCGTAATGAGTCAGGTCTATAATGATGAGTGATAAGTTTCGTGGAAATAGGTTCAGATTTATATATAGCTCCCATATAAATTTTCGTCCGATTTAAGGTAAATGGTGCACTAAAATTCTTATATATACTTCGATTTGCACGAAATTTGGCACAGCGTATTAAATGGAGTCTATAATGATGTGTGCTAAGATTCGTAAACATCGATTTAGATTTAGATATAGCTCCCATATATATTTTCGTCCGATTTAAGGTAAATGGTCCACCAAAGACCCTTTATATCCTTCGATTTGCACGAAATTTGGCATAGCGTAATGAATTGAGTCTAGAATGATGAGTGGTAAGTTTCGTGAAAATAGGTTCAGATTTAGATATAGCTCCCATATATATTTTCGTCCGATTTTAAGTAAACGGTGCACCGATGTCCCTATATATGTTTCGATTTGCACGAAATTTGGCATAGCGTACTAAATGGAGTTTATAATGATGTGTGTTAAGTTTCGTGAAAATCGGTTCAGATTTATATATAGCTCCCATATATTTTTTCGTCCGATTTAAGGTAAATGGTGTACCAATGTCCCTATATATCTTTCGATTTGCACGAAATTTGGCATAGCACACTGAACTTAGTCTAGTATTATGTGTGCTAAATTTCGTAAAAATCGATTCTGATTTCGATATAGCTCCCATATATATTTTCGTCCGATTTTAAGTAAACAGTGCACCGATGTCCCTATATATCTTTCGATTTGCACGAAATTTGGAATAGCGTACTAAATGGAGTCTATAATGATGTGTGATAAGTTTCGTGGAAATCGGTTCAGGTTTAGATATAGCTCCCATATATATTTTCGTCCGATTCAAGGTAATTGGTGCACCAAAAGTTCTCATATATCTTTCGTTCAATTTCATGTCTATGATCTTTCGAAAAATCTGTTAGGAGACTTTGTAGAATATACCCAAAGTGGTGAAGGGTATCAAATAGTCGGCCTAGTCCGACTTTACTACTTTCCTTACTGGTTTTCAAAGTATTTCTTTTTTTTTCAGGTTCATGCTAACACAAGGCATGGATTTTCTTGAACAATTTTCCCCAAGCGGTCACACATCACTAGGGATGGTTTTTATACCCTACACAACTATGTTGTCAGGGTATTATAGCTTTGTGCAGCCCCAAGAGTTTGTAAAGCCGCGAAGACCCACCTTTAAGTATACCGATCGTCATATCTCGACTTGCTGAGTCGTCCATCCGTCCGTCCGTCTGTCCATTATAATTTGTAAACACGATACAGTTATGGACCAATCTTCACGAAATTTTGCATTTAGGATGGGTTCGGCCCAATGAAGACCGCTATTGTTTTTGGTAAAGATCGGTTAATATTTAGGGGATGAAATGGACCAAATACTTAATTTTTGTCAGTTTCTCTGGTTGCTCTAGAGGCCGTAATTATGGCCCAAACATCGTGAATTTTTATATGTGGAAGGGGATCGGTCCAAAAAATAAGCATGCATATTGTTATAAATATCAGTCAATATTTAGCGGGTCAAATGGACCCTTGTGGAAAATGACAACCTTTTTCATTCTATGGCGTGTATATTTACTCCTGAAGGACATAGAGCCGAGAAGTTGATAGTATATCAGGGCGGAAATATAGCGTTGATCGCGTTGACATTTTCCATGAGGTTCCAGTTATGATCAAGGACAACGCCTATAATTTCCGGTGATGATCAGATAAAATTTTTGGGATGAAGTGGACCGAATACATAATTTTTTGGGTTTTGTTTACGAGTCGATGCCAATAATAAGCGGAAAATCACAACACAACCCACGGCGAAGTGAATCTGGAAGAAGGAAAATACTGAATATGAATAGTAATATTCGGGAAATGTGTCAGTGTAAGGAAGAAGTGCTGTTGACCTCTAATCGGGCTAGAGGGAGCAAATATCACGAAATATCGCCCAGGCTCGGAATAAACATCAGCAGAAAGTTAGAGTTCCGTGGTAGTTGTGTAGGGTATCATATGGTCGGCCCCGTCCGACTATACTGCTCCGCTCACTTATTTAAACATGTTTTTTTCTCGAGGATATAGCCGGCACTAGACGTGAATTTTTACAGGCGCAGAATGCAGTAGGTGAAGAATTTTTAATTGATTTTCCAGAGCGGGCCTATACAGTACTAGTTGTGGATTTGTTTTCTTTTTAATCTCCATTTAAGTGGCCCTCAGATTGCATTTGGTGTGGATTTTTTTCATAGGGATCCTCACATCATTACCCATAGATTATTATAGAATTTGTCTTAATGACACACGCAGGATTTTTGAAAGAATATTTCTTAGGACTTGGATTTTTTTGTAAGATTTTGATTTAGAGCACCAACGCCGGCTCGTAGGTCACACATAATACTAAGAATGGATTTTTTAAAGAGATTTTTCCTTAAAGACCAACCATGCTTGCATTTAAAATAATTCTAAGAATATTTTCCTTTGACCTTGGGCATACATATTTATATTTTTAGAAATTTTAATAGCATAATGTTGATGAACATGTCCAGCTCCCAAAAAATTCATTGTGCCGGTGTTACCATGTATACATCGCCCTGAAAATAAAATTTTCTTAGAAAAAAAAATTGCATTTTGTTGACCTAATATTCTCGGTAAACTTCACAAAAAACAGACTATCCAAATTTGGCTATTGATTATTCTTCTTGGAACGACGTCACTTTATCAGGTGAGAGGCCTCGGGGAGCCTTTTATTGACCCGATGTTTTCAAGAAACTTCGAACAACAGACGATACAAATTTAGACATTGATTAGTCTTCTTGGAACGACGTCACTTTATCAGGTGAGAGGCCTCGGGGGGCCTTTGCTAAAAACTTTATCTACTCCACACAACCATTCTCGCATTTGATTATCAAATTTATGATCAAAATATCAAATTGGTGGGTGCAATATTCGTCATATATATTTTTTGGGGTTCGCTATTCACATCCAGCGATAAGGTATTGAGTTATTTTGTATATTTTGTTGCTGTTTTTGTTTTTACTGCTTAAAAAAATAATTCCCAAAAATATTACTCACTTGCATTTATTTATTCGTCAGTTTGTTTGTTGTTTTGTTTCTTAAGTCAATAAGGGGTTATAAAAGTCTATACGGATCTATACAGTACGTTATGCCAAATTTCGTGCAAATCGAAAGATATATAGCGACTTTGGTGCACCATTTACCTGAAATCGGACGAAACTATATGTGGGAGCTATATAGAAATCTGGACCGATTTACTCGAAACTTGGCAGACATCACTCTAGGCTCAATTCAGTACGTCATGCCAAATTTCGTGCAAATCGAAAGATATATAGGTACTTTGGGGCACCATTTACATGAAATCGGACGAAACTATGTATGGGAGCTATATCTAAATCTGGACCGATTTTCACGAAACTTAGCAGACATCACTCCAGGCTTAATTCAGTACGTTATGCCAAAATTTCGTGCAAATCAAAAGATATATAGGGACTTTGGGGCACCATTTACATAAAATCGGACGAAACTATATATGGGAGCTATTCTAAATCTGGACCGATTTTCACGAAACTTGGCAAACATCCTTCTAGACCTAAATGATTAGGCTGTACCAAATTTCGTGCAAATCGAAAGATATATAGGGACCGTTTACATTAAATCGGTTAAATATATATGGGAGCTATATCTAAATCTGAACCGATTTTTCCCAATTTCAATAGGTTTCGTCCTTGGGCCGAATAAGTGACCTATGCCAAATTTCATCCAATTCGGATCATAAATGCGACCTGTAATTTGTTTACAATTTAACATGGACAGACAGATAGACAGACGGACGGACATGTATTAAGCGACTTAGAAAGAGATTCTATGCATATTCTCAAAAGGAACCATGTGTCTATCTCGTTTCCTTTTGCCTGTTACAAACATATGCACGAAGACATAATACCCTGTACCACAGTGTGGTGAAGTGTATAAAAATGCAGTCATAGTGCAGGAGGGGTTCTTGAGAAAAATCTTAAAAAAAGCTATGTGCAAATTATAAAATTCAAAAGTAGAATGAAAACCTATTGGGTTTTTCCAGTCTCCAGAAGTACCGATTTAAAAAAAAATAATTGTATGTGTCCATATCAGTCATAAGCGCGGATTTTTTAAAGAACTTTTCTGAAGGGTCATAAAAGCCAGAAGTGTGAATATTTATAAATAAATTCTTAGTGTCTAACTCAGCCATACGTTCGGATATTTTAGAAAATTTTCTACAGGCTCCTATCAGCCATAAACACACATTTTTTAAAATTTTTTATGAGTCAAACATAGCCCTAAGCTTAGATTTCAATCGTATAATCACAGTCATAAGCTTGGGGTATCCAAACACGTTTTCTAGGGGACCAGCACATCACAAAGCATGTATTTAAAAAATCCTAAGAGTCCATATTTGCCCTAAGCGAGGTTTTTTTAAAGAATTTTACGAATTTTTCTTAAGGGCCCACACAGAACTATGATAGTTGTCAGTTGTCATCATTGTTTACAGTTTTTCCGGATTCCAGACCCAGTATATCAGCTATCATTTCATACATATATTTATGGCGCCCAACTGAAACGGCAGGCAGAGGTGAACATTTTACCAAAATTTACCTATATCATTAATGATATAAGCAGTTGAGCGCCATCTACATATGAAATAATGACATAAACTCAAAGTGTGGCCGAATCACTGTGTCTGAACTAAGCCAAGTGCCAACAATGATGACAACTAATAGGGTGGATAAAAACGCCGATTTATTCTGTCACGAAAAAAATATTTTTTTCTAAATATGCAAAAGATGTATGGGGGCTATATCAACTCGAGAGCCTATATCGATAAAAACGAATCCGCTAATATGTTTTTTCACCCTCCCAAAGTACGGAATGCCAAGTTTGGTGGCACGATTCGGCAAAACCCTCAAAAATACTAAAAATGTGCGGTATTTTGATATGTCCAATTACAGCTACTGTGAAGGGGGGGGAGAGAAATCTTGGTTACAAGCATACAAATATTAAAGAAAATGAGAATAATCCTTTATATGGTATTCTAGATTTCTACATAAATGTATGTCAACCTCCAAGAATCCGATATATCAAAATACAACTACTCCCGTTGGAAAATTACGCTAAAAAACCCAAATATCATAGACCCATATCGAAAAAAAAGTCTCCAAAGATGATTTTAACCTCCCTAGAACCCATGATGTCAATCAATTCGGCGAATAAATCCTGAAGCATTTAGAATATCGAAAATTGGGCGAAAAACGTTTTATTGAAGCTAAGTCAAATATTTTACCAATTGCGAAAGTTTTCTGGAAATCGTTTTTCCAACCTCCAAGAAGATGGAAAGCAAGAGAAGCTGGAATACAAGAAAGTAAAGCCCCTTCGATAGGACTGCAACTTTTGTGGGACCTTTTTATTGAGACTATGTCAAAACATAAGTCCGACTTTCGTTTTCTACTTTTCTAAGTCGGACTTCTACTTTTTTCACTACTGAAACCTCTCTTGGAGCAGACACTGAAGATTCCTTTTAAGACTTGTCAATAGATCCGACGTTTGTCTTCCCAATGACTGGCGTCCCACTATTCCCACTAATGGAACATGCGAAACCGAAGGCTGAGCTGCTTTGGTCAGCAAGGGTTTCTTCGCAAACGGCATCATCATGTTTTTAACCTCCCTAGATAATGTCAGTCAGTTCGGCGAATAAATCCTGAAACATTTTGAATATCGGAAATAGGATTAAAAACGTTATATGGGAGCTAAGTCAAATATGTTACCAATAGGGAACATTTTCTGGAAATCGATTTTCCAACCTCCAAGAAGCTGGAATGCTTCTCTAAAAATACTGAAAATGTTGGGGGACCTTTTCATCGAAAATGTGTGAATTCCTGAATTCCGACTTTCGTTTTTCTAGTACCTTTCCCTTCTACTATCTTTTTTACTGCTGAAACCTCTCTTGGAGTGGACTCTGGTCAATAGGTCTGACTTTAATCTTCTCAATGACAGCTTTCACACTATCGCAACATGCGAGATCGAAGGTTGTGCTCTTTTCGACCACAAAAGTTTATTCGCTGCCTGTTGCAGTTTATCCACCTATTTAATCCTCTTCATTGCCACAGAAGTTGAGGAGGAGGATTGGAACTTGGTCGAAACAGCTTCTACTTTAGTCGCCGATGCTGCCTTTGACACAATGCCTGCCTTCGGCCTCTTGTTTGCCACATACTTTATAGTAGGTTTGCTATGCCGTTACCTTGGTTGTGGTCCCGGTAGAGGCAGCCAATGTACGCGAGGTAGGAATTCGGTCGATCGGAAGTTCCCCAGAGGCCTTGTGGGAATATTCCCTTTTCGTACTTCCTCATGACCATTAAGTGATTCTTGATCCAGGCGAATCATGTTGAGGTCTTATTATTATTATTTTTTTTGCGGACATATTTGACCGGTCCCTGTATACTAAAGGGTCCCGGTAGAGATAGTCACTCGTACGCGAGGTAGGAATTCGGTCGATAGGAAGTTCCCTAGGGGCTTGTGAGAATATTCCGTACTTTCGTACTTTCTCACGACCTTTAAGTGTTTCTTCATTCAGTTAGGTGTCATTCCATGTGTCGGCTGGGATGCTCTACTGAGGCGAAATTTCTCAATGAGGCTAAAAAGGGTTTCACTTGTCTGGTCAAATTTTGATGTATGTCGCCCAAGACCAAAGTAAAGTCTTCCCCACCCATAGTTGACGCCTGTTACGATATACGTGAATATACGCTTTTTGGATTTTTGAGAAGAATTCGTGTCCGAGTTCATATGTTGGTTTGTAGTACTTGTGACAATATAGATAAACCACAGTATCATCAGCCGATGGATTTGAGTTAATTTTGTGGGGTTTGAACAATTTCAATAATCATCGAAGCGACCAGGTATCGATGTGACTGCGTTCACAAACTATATTCATTGGAGTGAGATTAGGAACCCATATGTTTGGTTCATTATAGAAGCGCCAAAACTTAACCTCGTCGATCTAGAAGATCGCTGGGTCATTTCTCCCAAGAACCTCCCTTTAGAAACGCTGACTGTCCGCTTCTGCTTATTTCATTCAAAGCTATCTAATAAACGTATTGGGTTTTCCACTAGCCTCAATCTTTGGGCGCGTCCGATATGATACATCTACGCTTCCGGTCGAGGGTACAGGCTTAAATAGTACAGCAATAGTGTAATCAACATTATATACGCGATCAGGGGAAGCAATGTTTTGTAGATGGCCCCTTAAAAAATATTCTTAAAAAATCAGGTGTCATTTCATTTCACTCTAGATTGGCTTAAAAATATATAATTTAAAGAACCATCGCTAAAATAAATATTTATACCCTACACAACTATGTTGTCAGGGTATTATAGCATTGTGCAGCCCCAAGAGTTGGTTCCCATCTCCACGAAATTTTGCATGTAGGTTGAGTTCTGGCCAATGAAGACCCCTATTGTTTTTGGAAAAGATTGGTTGATATTTAGGGGATGAAATGAACCAAAAACTTTATTTTTGTCTGATTTTCTGGTCAGTCTAGAGGCCGCAATTATGGCCCAAACATCGCGACTTTTTGCATGGAGAAGGTGATCGGACCAAAGAATAAGCATGCCTGGACCCTGACTTTTGTGTGAAAAATTACATAATTTGTATTCTATAGCGTATATATTTACTCCTGAAGGACATAGACCCGAGAAATTGAGTGGTTGGCCTTAAAATTAATACCAATTATATTGTCGTATGTGCTCGGATATGAGAGTTACACGTAAATATTTACAGGTGCTTACGTATTCACATATTATTTAGTAACCCATTACCACATTGTAGGGCGGAAATACCGCGCTGATCGCTTATAAAATTTCCATGAGGTTCCGGTTATGGTCAAGGATTTGCGGTTATGATCATGATTTTTTTTGTGTTTTTTTTCTAGTCGATCTATAGGCCACAATTATAAGTCGAACATCACAACACAACATACGGTAAAGGGAGAATGGACAAGTAGTTAGAAGGACTGTACTGAAGATTAGTAATGTACGGAAAATATGTCAGTGTAAAGAAGAGGTGCTGTTGGCCTCTTATCAGGAAAGAGGGCGCAGCTATCTCAAAATATTGCCCAGACTCGGAATAAAGCTTCACAGAAAGTTAGAGTTCCGTGGTAGCCTAAACAGCTGATTTTTCGACACTTATTAAATTATTTCCCTATTCTGGCGATTTTATAATAATTTCCGCGTTTTTCCATCACAATGCAATTGACCACACTCTCTTCGACTGGCATTTGACAGCTAACCGCAGACATCAAAGTAAATTTGCGATTTTTTTCTGTCTGTCGACCTACGGATCCCTAATGTCGATTGTTTTTGGGACTTTGTTATTTGCAAGGATTTAAACAAGGTTCTTAATTTAATATTTTAAATTTAATATATTAAAAATATCTATATGTGTGATTTTATGTAATGTAATTATGTTCCCCTACTACACAATTGGCAAAATTTTCCAATTTCATTAAATCCTTTTAGTTAAATCCAGTACGATGTAAACGGAGAAAGTAAATTCTCTTTTTTTATTGTCCCTAGAACAATGTGTTATCATGTTATAGTGAATTACAAAACGAAGTGTCATTCAATGAACTAGTTCGTTCTGGAACTACAAACAGCTGATCGACTGTTCAAATTGTGATCAGCTGTTGATTGGTCCTCCTCTTGTTTTTTGTTTTGATTCTCATTCGCCACGGTTGGACTTCGTCTCGTTTGCTTTCACTTTAGGTTTACAGGGTTGTAATTAGCAAACTCTGAATGTGAGCTACCCTTGCTACTCTCATCCTTTCCTTAAACCTCATTCGTAAACAAACCAACTCCTTTTTAGTCTCCATCCCACCTCATTCGTAACTTTCCGTCTTCTTTTTTGACTTCTTCTTTACCGGGCATTTTGACTTTCCCATCCCATTCGTAACAGGTGGAACGTTTTTCAATATTCAGCCAGCATCAACAGCACATCAAACAAACAATCTGGGGGTTTGCTGGCTGGACTGGAAACCGAGAACTCGGACGCATCTGAATTATAAAAGATTATTAATAAAACACACATTTTATTGATTTTAGTATTTTTGCATATATATCTCTCTGAGAGAGATTGCTCTCACTTCATATAACATAAAACGGGAAAGAAATATCCAACATTTGATCATATTAATCATATTAGCATGGCCAAGCGTTTATTTGCCCTGGATTTTGAGGTGTTTGGAAAAGTGCAAGGTAACTATCGACACATATATACTATTTATTTTAATACATATATCTAATTTTTATAGGGGTTTTCTTTCGGAAATATACCGAAAAACAAGCAAATCACTTGGGTTTAAGAGGCTGGTGTATGAATACCTCCGAGGGAACAGTTAAAGGGCAATTAGAAGGACCACAAAATGAATTAAATGAAATGTTTGTAAATAATAATCATTCACTCTTTTTATTATTAATTGTTTATCGTTTTTTTTTTTTTTTTTGTAGGAAACATTGGCTACAAAATAAGGGAAGTCCTAGTTCTCGCATCGATAAAGCAGAATTTTCCGAAATGAAACCCATAGAAGATTATAGTTTTCAAAGTTTTGGAATTAAACGTTAATCAAATTTGATTTAGTGTTATACATATTTATATATGCCCCATTTAAATCAGAAATAAAAAGAGGCTGTTTTATTATTAATTATTTAACAGATCAAAAACTATTTTAGTTTTTGTATAAATAATTAATGTTACCTTAATTTTCTATTGATACCATACTACATCTATACGTTTATATTGTTCGGACACCTATAGTAAAATTCCATGAAGGACTAATGTAGTATTCGCCCATGTGACATGTTCCGAGAGTTTTTGAATTCCCATACTTTTTTAAATTCCCATGTTGTGCAAAATTTCGAGCGAAAGTGCGGCTCGAAAGCATAGCTGTGTTCAATATGTTACGAAATGTGTTCGATAAAAAAACATATGTTTCATTGGAATTTGCAATTTGTTTAACAACAAAATTAAGAAAAAATATGCCTGCTGGCTTATTAATTGCCCTGGTTTCTACCAGAAAAAGTCTAATGATACTGGAACGTGTTAAAATAAGCATTTATGGATATTTTGAGAGAAGTTGGTCCTTTCATACACAAGGGTACCATTCCCGAAAGCCTGCGGTTAGCAGCAAAGATTTCTGGCTGTTGGTGGGTTTCAGAGGGTAGTGGCAAATGATTCAAATATAAGTGTTGATCCCACAACAATGTGTACAATATTGTGGAGAGTAATGAAAGTCCTGGAAGACAAAGTGTGTGCAAGCTGTGGACAGCTGCAGACCAGGATCCAGCCATGATGCTTTTATTTGACATATGAGTGCAGCTAGGCAACATTAACAAAGAGGAAATGGTATGCAAAATAGTTGGCTTCTAGGAGACAGTGGTTACGGTTTAGAAACATTTTTGATGACGCCCTATAAACAAGTGGAGCATGGATCTTGTCAACATCGATATAATAAAGGGCACACATCTGCAAGAAACTTTATTAAAAGTATTATTGGAAATCTTAAAAGTAGATTTTTTATAGATTCTTTTTTTATTTTGATCATATGGTGGTTGAGTTTCCAGATTGATCTCAAAAATGTTACGCGCTGTTTTTGATAAAATGAGCCTTTTTTTATTTTCTTTAATTTTACTATAAAAACTAATGTAAATACTTTATTTTTTAAATAAATATTGTAAAAACACGTTAAATATTACTTCAGCGTTCTTTTTTAACCTGTACGTGCCCAGAAAAACACGTACGATCTCATTTCGTTTTCAATCCACAAGGCTATATGTGGTCGAATTATATTCCCAATATTTTTTTTGGGAATTCGGAATGGAGCACACCAAATTTGGGAAAATGTTTCACATTCGAGCAAACTCGAAATGCAGCACATGGGCGATTATTTAGAGCAAAAAGACGCAAAAAATATTTTTTTATAAATAAACAATTTGGTACTGATTTTTTGCTGTATTTATAGATTAAACTTGTTCCGGAACCTATATTGAAATGCGATGTAGAACATTTTATATATTTATATTTAGTTCCTAAATATATATGTTTTAGGAAATATAAGCAAGCATAATTTGGAAAAGGGTCACAAATATTTCTTTTTGTAAACAATCAATTTGTTACTGATTTTTGATACCTATATACTTCATTCAGAGATTTCATTTGTTCGTCGACTTATAGTGAAATTCGATATAGAACATTTTGTATATTAACGTCCAGTTGCTAAAATTAAGTATTATAAGAAGTATAGGCGTAATTAGGAAATGCTTCAAAAATGCACAACAAATTCTTTTTTGTATAAATAACCAATTTTTTACTGATTTTTTTAGTGATATATACCATATCTACAGATTTAACTTGTTTGGGGCCTATAGTGAAATTCGATGTATAACATTTTCTACATTAACACCTAAATTAAGTATAGTAGCAAATATTAAGTATAGTAGGAAATATGGACAAATTTTGAAAATAAGACAAAAATTCCTAATTTTTTAACGATATTTTATTTGATATGAAATCAGTATAAATATTTTGCATATTCGTGGACCTATTATGAAATTTAATTTAGAAAATTTTCTTCATTGACACTCAGTTTCTAAAGTTAATTATTTTAGGAAATATTGAGATAAATGGAAATTTTGGTCGATTTCAAAGAATAATTTCTTGTATAAATAATGAATTTGTTTATGATATTTTAATTGATAAATACCATATCTACGTATTTCGTTTGTTCGGAGACCTATAGTGAAATTCGATGTAAAACATTTTCTTCATTAACACTGAGTTCATAAAATGAAGTATACTAGGAAATATAGACATAATTGGGAAATGGGTCAAAACATTCAAACATTCTTATAAATACAATTCAATTTGGAAAATGTCATAATATTTCTTTTATAAATAACAAAATTTGTTGCTGACATTTTTATTGATATGTAATGTATCTACAGATTTTTCTTGTTCGGCAACCTATAGTGAAATTCCATGTAGAACATTTTCTCCTTTAATAATTTGTTCCTAAAATGAAGTATTTTAGGAAATATTGACATATTTTAAAAATGTGATGAAATATGTCATATAATTTTTAAACTGTATAAATTCTCAATTTATTTTCGAATTTTTTATGGGCATATACTATATCTAAAGATTTAAGTTTTACAATAATTTTCGCGTTTTTCCATCACAATGCAATTGACCACACTCTCTTCGACTGGCATTTGACAGTCAACCACAGACATCAAAGTGAATTTGCGATTTTTTTCTGTCTGTCGACCTACGGAACCCTAAATTCGATTGTTTTTGGGACTTGAATTGTCATTTGCAAGGATTTAAACAAAGTTCTTAACAAAAAACCCAATAAAACGTGAAATATTTAACAAAAGAAAACAAATAAATACCTCGGACACTTGTTGACGAGTGTCAGTTGTCATAGTCTCTCACTCTCGGACAAACAAAAAGAAAAGAAAAAGCTCTAAAGACAGAAATCAAAGCCAGAAGTGTTTTATGCAGCAGCAGCAAGTCTTTGGCAAGCAGAAGTGATTGTAGTTGGTTTTGGAAGAAGTCGGACGACATGTCGAAACCTGGTCAAAATATTGTAAGTTTTGGGACCGGTATTATATTGGCGACCCTCCGGCAAGGAACGGCGGCATTTGCCACATCCGATTATTTAATAATAGTATTTAAAATTTTTTAATATTTTGTTTTTTGATTCGTAAGTGTTTGTGTGAGTGAGTGTGTGTGTGTGCTCTTAATGTGTGTCACCCACCCGGCATCCTAAATGCAATGTTTGCTGTTTTTGTATTTATCCGGACCGGTAGTCAGCCACCAAGGCATCAAAAGTGTAAGACCACGTCAAATGTTTTAAATGGTATTGTTGTTGTTGTATTTGGGATTAATCGACCCCATTGTATAAAAGGTAATTCTTGGAAGGTTTTTGAAGTTTTGAGGACTTTCCCAACTACCCGAAACTCCGAAATTCTGGAAGTAATATTATATGAGGGCTTCCCAAAAAAGTGGACCAATATTGATTATTTTTATAGGAAGGATAGTAAATCCGGAACAAATGCAATTTACGTTTTTTCGGGAGGAAATCAGTATTTCCCTAGATATGGGGTTACAAATGTTTCAAAGGAACAAGTCCAGTTTAGGACCCCCTCGAGGATCGTTTTGAAATCCACATGTAGCCCTTGGGGCCCTGATTACAGCAGCATACTTTGTTTCTTGCGGAAATTGGTATTTCCGGAGATATTGGCCTCCAAGGTTTCATTGGGGCCCATGTATTTTCTTATTTTTTAAATTCTCTAAAGCAATATGGGTGTCAAATTAATGCATTAGAAACCCTGATAACAAAAATATAATATTCTTATTAAAGAAGGCCATACTTTCTGAGATATGGGTCTCCGCGGGACCCTTCTACAATTCCGAAAAACAATATGCGTGTTTGTGAGTAACCGGCCTTCGTAACTACGGCTAACGATCGGATCTTCGTAGGTCCATATCACCGGCTAAAATGAAGATCTCGCTAAATATAATAGTTAAGGAAGTGTAGGTTCCAACCACCAAATCCTCAACATGTTGAGTGTGTAACGTTCGAAAGCCTTTTCTAGTCGTCCGCGCAATTGAGTGACATTTGTGATAAGCTGAGAAATTGAAGCAAGTACCTCAATACGCTGACCGGCAGCACAAGTTGACCTTGTATAAATCGAAAGTTTGGTGGCTAGCTATGCTGCGCCATTGTGGTTTGCGAATGTAAGTAATACGCAGTTGAAAAATATTCAGATCCGTCAGAATGCCACTCCTGAAAACTACAACAGGGTGTAAAAGCAATAGAGCTGCTATAACAACAACAGGGTGTCTCCTCATGACCCCAGTGGACCATATTCATGAGGAGATAAAGAACATACCCGTCCATCGGCACAGTCAAATATGGCACAGTATTGCAGTACCTGATTGAGTGTTATAATCGGGACTATTGACGGCTATCTCTTCCTGATCTAGAGAAAGAGGCACAAAGGTACAAAGGTGTACCTCTAGATTTACAGGCTTTTCAGACAGGTCTGATTATCATCCATAAAGGTAAAATCGCATAGGCATTAGAACAATACCGTATGTATGTAAAGCTCGGAGAAAATTGCAGCTGATGGGTAGCAGACAGACACCATCTGCCTTAGCACAGCTCAGATGATGATGGTGCATTCGCCTCAATTGCTATAGGGCATGAATTTGAAGTTAGAAGCAAAACCAGATGAGCAGAAAAATTCATAACAGTATATGCTGCTACAACAACAATGTTCCTGAATTTGGACACATAGTAGTCAGAACCGGACAATACATAATAAATGTTCATTCTTACATTTCAGTTGCTATGCCGAAAATAAGCAAGATAGGACCATGTTTTAGCATGGGTATTTACACTGATGTAGTTGAGGAAACAATTTAGGAATGAAATCCGCGGAGAAACGCCACCTCCGAGAGCCGCAGAAGAGCGGCAGCAACCACGATAAACCAGAGATCTGGAGATGATATCTGGGTGTTGTAGCTGCCTAAATTCGTATTGGCCGCGATTTGATGACACGGTTACCATATATATACTCGGCGATTAGCAATAGTCTTCAGCTGCACAGCCAAACCCACTCACCTAACCCCATATTCACTTTGGACATAACCGGTACAGGTCGGAGCCTTTTTGAATTTGAAGTTAGAAGCAAAACCAGATGAGCAGGAAAATTCATAGCAGTATATGCTGCTACAACAATAACATCTAGAAATTCCCTATGAATGCAACCTATACAGATTGCAATGTTCCTGAATTTGGGCACATAATAGTCAGAACCGGACAATACATAATAAATTATCGTTCTTACATTTCAGTTGAAATGCAGAAAATAAGCTAGATAGGACCATGTTATAGAATAGGTTTTTTCCCACATAAAAAGTCTTGTCCCATTTTTGACGCATTTTGGCACCGAAGTGGCTGTCCGTTTCCATTTCGGTTTCTTTTGGGGGAAAATGGTGATGTAGGTCCTTGCATTGGCACAGTATTTTTTGTGCATTTTATTCCGGATTCCTGGTAATAAAAAAAATACTTCTAATATACTCTTCTTCTTATATATTTTTAAAAATCCATACAAAGATTCTAGCCCAGTTTTCCAACCTGATCATTTACAATGGCATAGACCCCACATTGATTTTGAACTCACCACACAAATTATAAGAGAATTAAAAGTTCGACCATGCCTTTTTTACTTTTTTCCAAACTTTTACATTATCTAAATTTTCCTACAGAGTTGTGACAGAGCCCCGCCACGCTAATGAGCAAATTTCCTTCCCCACAAAAAATGCAATTAATTTATGCCGCCACTACTAAACGACAATTATAAAACAAGTCATTTTCATTCTTATTAGTCTTCTATTTCTTTTAGATTTGTGTTTTTTCTCTCTAGTTTCTCATTCATTCAAAATTTATTTATCCATCCAACATCATCTTTTACACTCAACCATCGTATAGACTATTCAAATGAAATTGTGATGTTGACGAAGCGCCAAAAACAAATTGTCAGAAAATGCGCAATCATTTATTTATTTTTTTTCCTCAATTCCCGTTCAGTTCGTTGCGAATATTGATGGTGAACGGAAGGATATTTTTTACCATAATATAAGGCCCTTTAAGGCCTTATTAGCAGCCCCTTTAACAGCAGCTGCATATTATTTAACGAACAACAAAAATATAGTTTGAACAAAGCTTAGACCGCCCAAGACGCCGTCCCCAAATTAAGCGATTCATAATAGAAAATAGTAAAGTTTAAATTTTCAATACATCTAAAGGAAGGAAAAAAGAAGACCCTCTCTGCATTATGGCTGCAATGGAATTGGAGGCATTATTCTATAGAAAACGTAATATCGTTTATGCCTTTGTACGTCATCGTTTCTTTTTGATGTGCAAACAATCGGTAAGCAGCACTCAGCTGTGTGGATTTTGTTTTTGTCGTCTGGTGGGTGTCTTCATAAGAGTGTGTGTGAGTGTGCGTGAATGAGTGTGTCGTTTTTTTGTTTAAAACAAAAGGAAATTCAAATTTTGTATCACTAGACATTGAGGTGATGCACACCGATCACTTGGCTAATTGATTGCATTTTTCGGTGGTGGTAATTCCGTTTTCTCTTTACTTTTTTGTTTCAATTTTCTTGTACAGTGGAATATTTTGTGGTAAAAAAACGTTGCACTAGACGACAAATTTTTTAAACACATTTTTTAAAATATTTTATTACAAGTAACATCTCTTCGGCTTCAATATAAATTTCGATTAAAAAAATATACTTCCAGTTATTAATTTGGCGTGGACTTTTTTAGAGCGTGAATTTATTAACAAATATTTTTTTTCATGTAGCCGCAGGCCCTGGATTAAAAAAATATTTTTTCAAGTAGCCTCAAGGCAAAAAATATCTTTAAATTATTTTTTTAATAGCTAGAAGTCATGGATTTTTAGAAACTATTTTTATACACACTGTGGTACCGGGTATTATGTCTTTGTGCATATGTGTGTAACAAGCAAAAGGAAACGATATAGACACATGGTTCCTTTTGAGAATATGCATAGAATCACTTTTTAAGTCGATTTATGCATGTCCGTCCGTCTGTCTGTCCATGTTAAATTGTAAACAAAGTACAGGTCGCATTTATAATCCGCAATGGATGAACTTTGGCACAGGTCACTTATTCGGCCCAAGGACGAACCCTATTGAAATTGGGAGAAATCGGTTCAGATTTAGATATAGCTCCCATATATATTTTCGCCCGATTTAAGGTAAATGGTATATATCTTTCGATTTGCACGAAATTTCGCATAAAGCACTGAATTAAGTCTAGAATGATGTGTGCTAACTTTCGTGAAAATCGTTTCAGATTTAGATATAGCTCTCATATTTATTTTCGTCCGATTTCATGTAAATGGTGCACCAAGATCTATATATCTTTCGATTTGCACGAAATTTGGCATAGCGTACTGAATTGAGTCTAGAGTCATGAGTGTTAAGTTTCGTGAAAATCGGTTCAGATTTCGATATAGCTCCCATATATATTTTCGTCCGATTTTAGGTAAATAGTGCACCAAAGTCCCTATATATCATTCGATTTGCATGAAATTTCGCATAGCGTAATGAATTGAGTCCAGAGTGATGAGTTTTAAGATTCTTGAAAATCGGTTCAGATTTTGTTATAGATCCCACATATATTTTCGTCCGATTTTATGTACATAGTGCACCAAAGCTAGAATCTTGAAATTTTAGGTGAGGATCACTCTTATTTCAAAGGTGTCAGATAAGGCTGGGTTTTTGGAAATTGGTACTAGAACGGTAGGAAAAGTACTAAATGTGATACCATTTGTATTTGGCGAACCAGTAGAGTTAGAACTCTGAAATTTGGATTGAGGGTCACTGAAGGAGTGTAGAATAGATGTATCAAAAGGATTTTTGGAAATTCAAACTATGAGCATCCGAAAAGTACTGAAATGTACTAAATTTGGTACAATTTCGTAGCATGTGAATGGATTGAGCTAAAAAATTGAAATTTGGAATGCAAATTAAGGTTGAGAAGCAGGGTCGATATGAGGAGAAATTGGAAAACGTGTACTCATGTGTACGAAAAATACTATATAGTACTATATTTGGTACATATTTGATTTGAAGGTACAAATCGAGTTGGAATCCTGAAAATTGAAAGAACCATTAACGTCGGAGTGTAGGATTGGAATATGTAGGTAGTTTTGGAAAAATTGTACTTATGTGTACGAAAAGTACTAAATCGTACTATAATTGGTACAATTTGGATTTGTGTAAACCGATAGAGCTGGAACAATGAAATTTGGAGTCAGGATCATTGGGGTAGGATTAGGGTCAGGATTCAGTTTAAAAAATAATACTTATGGTTCCAAATGGTACTAAATTTGGAACAATTTGAATTTTAGGTGAACCAATAGAGCTAGAATCATGAAAATTGGAGTCAGGATCACTGTGGAGGTGTAAGATTGAAATATGTACGAAGTTTTAGAAATTCGTACTAATGTGTACTAAATTTGGTACAATTTAAATTGTGGGTGAAGCGATAGAGTTGAAATCATGAAATTTTGATGTAGCATCACTGTGGAGGTGTAGGATTGGGGTATGTAGGAAGTTTTGGAAATTCGTACTACTGTGCACTAAATTTGGTACAATTCAAATTGTGGGTGAACCAATAGAGTTGGGATCCTGAAATTTGAATTTGGAATCATTGTGGGGGTGTAGGATCGGGATATGCATGAAATTTTGTTGGTTGAAGAGGGTACTTATGGAAATAATGTGTGCTAAATAGAAATTTTGGATTTGGGTGAACCTTTAGAGCTCAAATCATGAAATTTGTTACTAAATGGTACACAAACTAAATTTATGGTCGATATTAATGTATGGATTGATTTTTCTGACATATGCAGTTTGCTGTGAAAATAAAATAATATGTTAATACATGTTTAAATATTTCCTACATTCGCTAACGAAGTTGCGGGCATATGCTAGTATGTACAATAGTCGTCCCAGTCCCACTTTACTATTTTCCTTACTGTTTTTTTTTCAAATAGAGGATATTTTGAAAAAGTATTTGGCGGTTGCTGGTTTCTTGGAGGATAAAAATATATTTGCAGAAATATTTCAATATAGGCTCATTTTTGGCCTAGTCCCATTCCATTTTTGGTGTATAGATGGTCTAGGCAAATTTTCCAACAGAAGTGGATGGAATTTAGCATTCTTTGGGTTCTACTTCTAATCTGAAAATACGGATAACGTTTTTCTGCCTTGTTGATGAAACAGACTAGTGGCATATCATTCGCTCAGTGTAGTCATGAACTTGAATAAAACAATTGTGAAACTGAAAAAAAGAAATCTAATTAAATGGTCCAAATGTTGGCAACGTTGACAATTTTTTTTTTAATTTGCTTTGTGGGATAAAAATAAATAAAAGATCTCTTCCCACGCTTGTAAACGATTTTTTTTTTGTATTTGTATGTAAACACAAATAAAAAAATTGTCATCATTAATCGCGTGTTTTTTCTTTCTCTCTCTCTCTCTCTCTCTTTCATTTTTTATCACTTTTCCGTTCCTCCTCCTTCTGCCCCTTACATTGCAGTTGGTCCGTGTGCAATCTCCGGAAGGCATTAAACGTATTGAAATCTCACCGAAGGCAAATCTAAAGGATCTATTCGAGTCGGTGCAGAAAGTCTTAAAAGTCGATGGATTTGGTCTGTTCAAGGAAAGGAATCTAACCAAGGAGGTAAATATCATAAGGGATATAATAATATTTGTAATGTTTAATAAATTGTTGACAGATCTATTCACATACGTCACAAGAGGTGGGCAGTGTACTGAAACATGGCGATATGATATATTTGAAACAAATGGCTGGTACCTCATCAAGGGTAATTATTTCCATTCATTCCATGACTTTTTAATTTATATTTTTTATTTATCTTTTGCAGCGTACCAGCACAACAGCCATTGATAATTTTACCAGTGTTAAGGCCATTGCAAATTCTGCAGCAAATAGTAGTGATTTTAAACCCTCTGCCGCTATACAAGAGGATGAGGTTGATATTCTGCTGGCCAAGGAGGATGGTCTAATAAAACGTGAAAGGGATAGCAAATTGTAAGTTCCACCATATTATGGAGGGTACATACATTTTAACATTACATTTGCAACACCTCGCAATAATCAATTTCGGCACTATATGGCATACACCATGATCTGTTTAAAATTCCGAACAGAATACCCTTTTCAGCATAATACTATTTTAAAATTTTATTAATTTTTGAATTTCTTTTTACAGATGCCGACATGCCGCCAATGGCTGTTGTGTTCACTGCTCACCGCTCGAGCCGTACAATGAAAATTATCTCAAGGAACAGAAAATCAAACATTTATCCTTCAATTCGTATATACGCAAACAAACATCGGGCATTGATCGTGGCAAATATATGGTCTTCGAAGATATTAATTGTCGCATTAAACCCGGCTGTCGTGAGCATCCACCATGGCCCAAGGGCATTTGTTCGAAATGTCAACCATCGGCCATTACATTAAATCGTCAAATTTATCGTCATGTCGATAATGTGATGTTCGAAAATACCACCATTGTAGAGAGGTTTCTAAATTATTGGCGTACAACTGGACACCAAAGAATGGGGTTCCTGTATGGTACCTATGAAGTTAATACCGATGTACCGTTGGGTATACGCGCCAAGGTGGCGGCTATTTATGAACCACCCCAGGAATCAAGTCGGGATTCAATTAAATTGCTAACCGATGAAAATGCCGATGATGTTGAAGAGGTGGCCAAGGCATTGGGTTTGAAAAAGGTAAAGATTCGATAAATTTTTCAAATAAATTATAATTTTTTTTTTCAAATTTTTTCTCCTAAGGTTGGTTGGATTTTCACCGATCTCATTACCGATGATCCTGCTGCGGGTACTGTTAAACAAATACGTGGCATACAAACCCATTTCCTCACAGCTCAGGAATGCATAATGGCTGGGGAATTACAAAATCGTCATCCAAATCCATGCAAATACGCTTCGAATGGTGTATTTGGTTCGAAATTTGTTACAGTTTGTGTAACCGGTAAGTAGGGGTCTGGTTTTTTTTTAACTCACTTTTATATTTAATTTTTGTTTCCACTTTTCCGTTTCCCTCTTAGGCGACAGCACTAAACAAGTCCACATGGAGGGCTATGCTGTATCGGCTCAATGTATGGCCTTGGTGCGTGATAATTGCCTATTACCCACCAAAGATGCCCCTGAACTAGGCTATGTACGAGAATCGACTGATAAACAATATGTTCCAGATGTTTACTACAAGGTGAGTACAGGGGAGGCATTAAATTTGGAGGTGGTCGTTTAATATTTAGAAGGTTTTAAAGGCCCAAGAAAGTTGTGGGTATTTAAAAACTAATTTTCAAGGTCAAGAGGTGTGGATTTTTAAAATGTTTTTTTTAAGGTCCATTGAAGACGGGGATTTAAGACCCAAAATGGAATTGATTTTTTTTTAATATTTCTTAACGCCTTACAGATTAGTGGATTTTTTAATGTTTTTTCAACATCCAGCATGGCGGGGATTTTTATAAAATATTTTTTTAATATTTTTTTGAAGGCCTGCATAGGCGTGAATTTTTTTTAAAATATTTTTACGAGACCCAAGGTCTATCAGTCGTCTGGATTTATTTGAAAAACATTTGTGATATTGCATTTTGGCGTGAATTAAAAAAGAAATGAAGACCCATCAGTGGTCTGGATATTAAAAATATATATATCCTTAATGACCTATTAGTGGGATAGTCTTCATTGAAGATGTTTCAAGGCCCATCTGCGCGGTGAATTTAATAAAACAATTTTGCACCTCTTTAACTGTTGTAGATTATTTTTTTTAAATCCTTCAGAAAGCAATAAAATATTTTGTATTAAATTTTTATTTTTATAACATTCATTGTTCCATTTATTGTTAGACACCGACATATACATACACAGATTTATATATAACAAGGATATTTATATTTGACTTAATTTTGATAATTCTTCATATTGTTTCTAAAATTCGCCACACTTTTTCGTTTTTTACTTTTGTTGTAGTTTCTCTTATATGTTGTTGCTGTTTTTAAAGAAAACAAACATTTCAGTAAAATTAACATCGATTTCTTAAAATTTAAAAAATAGTTTTGGTTTAGCGGCTCAAAATCGCACCACTTCTATAGTTGTGTTAACGTAATATTTCGTAAACTAATATTTTTATTTATTTTTTTTAGACAGATATCGATTTTTTCTTCTTCTTTTGTATTTCTTCTTAGATACAAAGATTAGATAAATTCATAGTTATTTTGAAATATGTTATCATTGTTCACTAACATTCAGGAGGAGGATAAAAAATAATTTCATTTCTTTTATTAAATATCAATAAATAGGAATTTCAATAGGGCCAATTAGCAATGCATTGTAGTGAGAATATTATGCTAAAGTTATAAGTAAATTAAAATTATAAGTTAAATAAAATTGAATTGAATTGAATATAAATTCAATAATTGGATACTTTTTGTCGATTATATAGGCTCCCCTGCCAGATGAACACTACTAAAAAAAATGTTAGACTTTTAAAGGTCCTATGGAAGTTAGCTAAAAATATATATCGAAAAATTCATTTTAAAAACGAATACCTTTAATATGGTTTAATATCATTGTTCTGAGCACATATAATTCGCTCATAGTATATAGTATATAAAGCGTTTAAGATGATTTGGCAAATAATTCCAAAAACGATAAACGAGAACAAAAAATGATTTTTGGTATATCACGGAGTGTACTAGAGTGATATCAATTTGAATATTGCTTGTCGATTTAATGAAAGTGAATTGATTTACCAGAACAGTGGGGCTGGATGTTTTCATTATTGTATAAAAATGTAGAACCAAACGGAGATTAATATAATCAAGGAAAGAACAACCAAAAAATGTATGCGCATATTGCAATACACGGTAGGATTCATACAATTTTATATCAAACAAATAGCGTATAATTTTTCTGAATATTCTTTCAATCTTATCAATATTTAAAGACCATGTTCCGGAATAAATTTCAATTCCATAGTTTAGAGGAGACATTAACAGGGACTGCGCCAAATGAGAACGTACATGCTTTGGAGTATAAGCCTTTAATGAGTATAGCCTTTTTAAAATGAAGCAAACCTTATTACCGAGGATATTATTTTTGGTCTTCAAAATTGAGATATGAATCCATAAAAATGCCTAGACATTTTTGAATGTGGACAATTTCTATCCACTGGCCATTGAGAAGCAATTGATGACAAGGGAACGTACGATTCCTAAGATGGAATGTAATAGCCTTAGTCTTAGAAGGATTAATTACCAGACTGTTAGTAATCATCAAGCTTCCGATAAAACTAAGATGACTATTGATAAAATCGTAGCGTCATACTTAAAGAGCAATAGACATAAGGTTGACAATAATTATTTTCACCACCACTGGGGTACTCCCGAGGTGACCGAATGAGTTGATGAATTAATACCATTTATAGAAACATACATTAGATATGTACGAGTAAACCAATTTGCTGGTACTTTATGAAAAATTATATTCATTTTGGAGTTTTGAAACCAGAGTGCAGTGGTTAAGGCAATCGAATGCCTTTTTAACAGATCTAAGGAAACTAAGGTGCAGTTAATATGCGCATCTAATTGTTTTCTAATTGAGTCCGTCAAAGATTATAAGGCTGAAATGGTACTGTGACTCTTTCTAAAGACAGGAAGTATTGTTATACGCCTCATTTCATTTAGCACTGCGTTCGGTATTGGAATTAGGCCTAATTTATGGAAAAGTTGAAACCATTAAAATAGTGTTAATTAAATGCAGTAGGTAAGGGGAAATCAGAGGAATTATTATTTTCAGGCTGTATTCTCATCATTGGAGCGGATTTTTATACCCTACACAACTATGTTGTCAGGGTATTATAGCTTGGTGCAGCCCTAAATGTTTGTAACGCCGCGAAATATTGGTCCTAGTCCCACCTTTAAGTATACCGATCGTCATATCTCGACTCGGCTGAGTCGATCTAGACATGTGTGTCCGCCCGTCCGCCTGACCATTATAATTTGTAAACACGATACAGGCCACAGTTATGGACAAATCTTCACGAAATTTTGCATATAGGATAGGTTCTGGCCAATAAAGATACCTATTGTTTTTGTTAAAGATCGATTAATATTTAGAAGATGAAATGGAGCAAAAACTTTATTTTTGTGTGATTTTCTGGTCGCTCCACAGGCCGCAATTATGACCTAAACATCGCGAATTTTTACATGGAGAAAGGGATCGGGTCAAAGAATATGCATGCCTGTTTTGATAAAGATCGGTCATTATTTAGCGGGTTAAATAGATCCTGGCTTTTGTGTGAAAAATTACAAAATTTGTATTCTATAGCGTATATATTTTCTCCAGAAGGACATAGACCCGAGAAGTTGATAATACATCCAAGAGGAGTGGCTGACCTTTAAATTGATACCAATTATAGTGTCGTATGTACTCGGATGTGGGAGTTACACTTAAATATTTACAGGTGCTTACGTATTCATATATTATTTAGTAAGCCATTACCACACGAGAGGGCGAAAATATACCGTTGATCCCTTTGAAATTTTCCATGAGGATCCAGGTATGGTCAAGCACAACGTCTATAATTGTCGGTGATGATAAGATAATAATATTGGGATGAGGTGGAGCGAAAACTTTTTTTGTGTTTTTTCGAGTCGATCTATAAGCCACAATTGAAAGCCGAATCTGGACAAGAGAAGAGAAGAAGAGCTGTACTGAATATTTGTATTATTTGCTGATCTCTAGTCGGTCACGAGGGTGTAAATATCGCGAAATATAGCCCAAGCTCAGAATATAGAACCACACAAAGATAGATTTTCGTGGAAGTTGTGTAGGGTATAATATACTGCTCCGCTCATCGGTTTTAACCCTTTCAGTGTCAAAGAAAAATTTTCTCGGAATAAAAATCTAAAATTTTGTATTTAAAATCATATAAAGGGACAGGGTTTAGAAAAAAAAATAGCAATTGTTATTTTAAACCTCGGCCAGTATCGTCTGTCTTTCAGCAAAAACAAAAACATCAATAGTGACGGTACATAGGGCAACTGAAAAATGACAATGAAAGAGAGTACTTTTAAATGTCAAATATATTCGACAAAAACACTGAAAGGGTTAAATATACATTTGTCAAGGTCCAAAATCATTTCACATTGTTAAAAAAAATATTTTTTTCAGGATTCATTCTTTTGTACCGATTTATAAATTTATTTTTTAAAAGATAATTTTTAGGGGGTTTTCGGTTTTTAGGTCTTCTCTAGCCCTCCTGTGTCATGCTATTGTTTTATTCCTCCTATTTATTTATATTTTTTCTCAATTTAAATCTTACT
>NW_026880628.1:0-32326 GCF_032173495.1 Musca vetustissima
GCAGTGTGGAAATGGTTTACTAAATAATATCTGAATACGTAAGCATCTGAAAATATGTACGTGTAACTGTACGTGTAACCCCCATCCGAGTACATACCACAATACAATTGGTATCAATTTAAAGGCCAACCTCTCCTCTTGGATATATTATCAACTTCTGGGGTCTATGTCCTTCAGGAGTAAATATATATACGCTAAGAATACAAATTTTGTAATTTTTCACACAAAAGTCAGGGTCCATTTGACCAGATAAATATTGACCTATCTTTATCAAAACAGGCATGCTTATACATTGGCCCGCGATGTTCGGGCTATAATTGCGGCCTCTGGAGCGACCAGAAAAACCGACAAAAATTTAGTATTTGGTCCATTTCATCCCCTAAATATTAACCGATCTTTCCCACAAACAATAGGGGTCTTCATTGTCCAGAACCCAACCTACATGCAAAATTTCGTGAAGATTGGTCCGTAGCTGTGGCCTGTATCGTGTTTACAAATTATAATGGACTGACGGACACACATGTCTAGATCGACTCAGCTAGTCGAGATATCGGTATACATAAAGATGGCGATCGGTATACATAAAGTTGGGTCTAGGACCAATTTTCGCGGCGTTACAAACTCTTGGGGCTGCACAAAGCTATAATACCCTGACAGCATAGTTGTGTAGGGTATAAAAATGGAAAAAATTAAAGATTTTGGTTACCTTAATAATAACGGGTAAAGCTATTGGTGCCCGCTTAATACAAGGGGTACCATATTTAGCACATTTTAGTTTCGAATTACAAAAAAACCCAGCTTTATCTCACGCCTACACACCAACAACAACCCACATTCAAAATGACAAGCCGTTTCGTCTGGGCGATGATCTGTCAGTCAGTTACTAACGCTTATAACGAACACCGGTTATAACGAACTTTCTTTGCAGCGAATATATTTCCTGGTCCCGAAGATTTTTAAGACAGATTTTTCATACACATCTTTACTCTTATAGCGAACTACGGAGCGAGCGAACATTTCTTATAATGAACTATTTTTTCGGTACCCACATTCATTTATTTTAATTCGGTTATAACGAACTTGTTACAAATATACATAATACCTAATGATGAGAATCCGCACTAAATTTTATTTGTACCCTTACTCTGGCAAGCTTTATATAGGAAATATAAGTTTTCCTTAAAAAAACTGTTCCATTTGAAAGTTCATTTAAAATCTTTGAAAGCATATCTTCCGGAAACAATGTTGTTTCTCAATAATGAGCATAATTTAAGACTAACAGAAAAAGTACTTTAAGTATGTAGAAGGATAGAGAATAGTCTTACATATTTCTTTCTATATTATCCTGAACACCACCCACAGAAATATTCTATTATTTTTTATACACTAACACAAATATATGTTTATGTTAAAATTTACTACGCTCGGCTATTTGATTGTTGTAACATGCCTGGCATAATAATAGGAAAAGTTTGGACATCAATTGTTATCTGAAGAGAATTTAAGAGTAGATGTAAGTAAGGTTAAATTTGTAGAGAGAATTGAGAGATAAATACTCTGTAGAATGGAATAATAGGTGCTAAATTTGATTAAGAGAGAGCCATAATGTTGCGAACATAATGTATGATGATAGAAAATAAAATTTTCCCCAAATTCCCGCCTTTTACAATGAGAAAAATGTGGATCGAATATGGAATTTTAATGCAACCTTTAATTTATCAGTTTTTTTTCTAGTGTAGATTTTGTAATTTTAATTACAACAAAAACATTAAAACATTCTGCAGTTGTCCTGTCCTCACTCTCTTTGATTTCATTCGTTTGAGATTCATCTCTTCAGGTATATGATTTCTCTTTATTTTATTTGATATGTTTACGGTCTCTTCTCTCCATTTCCTCAAGTGTGTTGAATTACTTCACAACACAACAATGAATGATGTGATGAAAAAGTATGAAACATGCGCCTTGGAGAGTGAGTGACCTGATGCTATGGAATTTCCACAGGTAGAGAATAAAAGAGAGAATATTTTTAGATATTAAATAGAGTTAATGCTAGATTAGGAACATATATAAAAAATAATAACATATATAAAAAAATCAAATATAAAAAAATATAATAATAAACGTACCAAAACCCTAAAAATCGAACTGTGGAAGAAGCAAATCTCTTAAATATTTTCTTTAGATGGTAAATGATATAGATATTTAAAAAAAAGGTTTATTATCTAAATAGAATCCATAACAGGTTTTTACTCTATAAAATGCCCTCTGAAGTATTCCTATCCATGTCAACCAACCTTCGGATCCGATCCAAAAAGTTCTTCCATCTACAGTTTGTCTCTGAATGGTCTACGAAAGCTCTGCTCTCTCTAGACAGTTTTCAGGAGACCTATCTTTAGAAGAAGATTCCCACAAACATTTTTTTCTATATAGGAGACCTCCGTAAGGCCCTTCAAAAATTAGAAATTAAACCAGTGAGCGGAGCAGTATAGTCGGACGGGGCCGACCATATGATACCCTACACAACTTCCACGAAAATCTAACATTCTGTGGTTCTATATATTCTGAGCGTAGGCAATATTTCACGATATTTGCACCCTCTTGACTGACTAGATGTCAACAAATATTTATAATATTCAGTAGACGAGGGGTGTACTTGTCCAGATTCTCTTTACCGTGGGTTATGTTGTGATGTTCGGCTTTAAATTGTGGCCTATAGATCGACTCGAAAACAAAAACACAAAAAATTAAGTTTTCGGTCCACTTTATCCCAAAAATTATTACTGATCATCACCGAAAATTATAGGCGTTGTCGTTGACCATAACGGGAATCTCATGGAAAATTACAAAGCGATCAGCGCTATACTTCCGCCCTTTAGCGTGGTAATGGGTTACTTAATAATATCTGAATACGTAAGCACCTGAAAATATGTACGTGTAACTCCCACATCCGAGTACATACGACAATATATTTAGTATCAATTTAAAGGTCAAGCACTCCTCTTCGATACACTATCAACTTCTCGGGTCTATATCCTTCAGGAGTAAATTTATACGCCATACAATACAAATTTTGTAATTTTTCACACAATAGCCAGGGTCCATTTGACCCGCTAAATATTGACCGATTTTTATCAAAACAGGCCCAACCCCCTTCTCCATGCAAAAATTCGCGGTGTATGGGCCAAAATTGCGGCCTCTGGAGTGACCAGAAAAAACGACAAAAATTAAGTAATTGATCCATTGCATCCCCTACATATTACCCGATCTTTTCCAAAAACAATAGGGGTCTTCATTGGCCAGAACCCATCCTACATACAAAATTTCGTGAAGTTTGTTCCATAACTGTGGCCTGTATCGTGTTTACAAATTATAATGGACAGACGGACGGACGGTCACACATGTCTAGATCGACTCAGCTAGTCGAGATATGACGATAGGTATACTTAAAGGTGGGTCTAGGACCAATATTTCGCGGCGTTACAAACTTTTGGGCCTGCACAAAGCTATAATACCCTGACAACATAGTTGTGTAAGGTATAAAAAGGCTCTACTCTTTGAAGAGTTCCACTGAATAAAGAGATTTAGAAGACGTATATCTATAAACAAAAAAAAAAAACATTGAACGTATTCCATCTATATAATCTTTTAAGGATCTTCGGGCTGTTGAATGCATCCAAATGTCCTTTATTCCATACAATATCCCCAAAAGGTTTCTGAATATAGAAATGCTTCGAAGTTACTATTTATTCAAAGGTGGTATATAGAAAGATTTCCTGAAGAAGTCTTCTGAATTCGTATTTTTTTAAAAGATCCTTAACGGTGGCCTTTCCGAAAAATCGATAAAAGGACTTTTAATTGTAAAAGGCATCCAGAATGTCCCTTAAAAGGTTTCTGAACAAAAATATCTCACAAATGTCCACGAAACACATTTTAATTATGGAAAACATCCAAGAGGTCTACTATATATAACCGACCTCAATACGGCATACTATATACTGGAGGTTTTCTACAACACCTCCTAAAGTAGTTTCTACTCTTTTTTATCTCCTGATCTTTCATATGGCCTCTATGTTTAAGAGGCCTTCCTCTTATTCTCTTATTGTATAAAATGACTTAAGAGAGACCTTCTCTAAATTTTCCGACCAATTGTGTATTTTTTTTTCGATATGAAAAGAACACCTTTTTAAAATCCGACCAAATTCATTTTTGGTGGCAAACAAAAAAGAAAACACAAAGCTTTTTTTCCCTGCTGCTAACAAGTGTTCGTTCTGACATTGGATTCCTGATTTTTTGCTTTCAATGAGATGTAGAGCTTTTTTTACTCCAGTGCTTTTTTGATATCATAAATTCACACACACACACATAGATAGATAGACACGTGTATGTGAGCCCCAAAAAGCTATGTAGTTTTCCTGTACACTTTTTTTCCGACGTGTTCATTTTCATAATTGTGCGTTTCTGTCTATCTATCCTCCGTTTGTTTGGTGTTGTGCTTCGTCGTTCGTTCTCTTCCCTAGAGTAAAGAATACAATTTTTCCATGATAAAATACAATTTTTCGTGTGTGTGTACACCCCAACACCCCAAACGGTCGTGGTGAATAAACGAACGAAATGTTTACGGTAAAATGTGTGTGCGAGTGAGTGTGTGATTGTGTGTGTTTGTAGAGTGTTCGTTAAACAATTTTCCTCCTTGCTGCTGCTGCCAGAGTGGTGGACTCTGACTGGCTGGTTGGTTGGCTGCTTGTTGGGCCATCGTTTGGATGATAGTCGTCGTCGACATCGTGTCGTTGCCGTTGTTCTGTTCAGTTCAGTAATGCGTTTTTCCAAAAGAGCAAAGATTCCATACGCACCGTTTTAACAAAAAAAAAAATTGTATTAATTATAAAAAATTCGTATTGAAAAGTTTGCATAGGGTGCGGTACCTATTTGGAAAAAATTAATAACAAATAATTAATAAAATAAAAAATTGTGGTATTTTCATTAAATGAAAATTTCATTAGTAAAAAAGAAAAATTGTGAAAAAAAATAATTCGAAAATTGTGTGAAAAAATTCCCCGCCCTGCCGTAAAAAAATGTGTAATAAAATAATTTTTGTGTACACATCCATTGAGCGCAGAGTACGTCGGAAACAGAAAAAAAATTGTTAACCCAATAAAAAAATTACCCGAACGCCAGCAAGCAAAGCAGTGCATGATTCATGTTATAGTCTTTTTTGGAATTTTCTTCTCTATGTTCTGGATGTTGTTGGTGTTGTGTTTTCATGTGTGAATACAATTACCGTGTAGTTGTGCTGAATACTCTTGTGCTGTATCTCCTTTTGGCCTGGTGTTTAATAACTAGACGGGAAAAAACAACAACACATCGTCATTATTATCATCTTCACCACGCATATACCTCAACCTCTCCCCCTGCATACCCCATCACCAAAAGTGCCCCCTTCTCCAAAACAAAAAAGAAACGCACAAAAAAAATATTGAATAGAAAATTCCCCCAAAACAAATGTGAAGCGAAAAAAAATAAATCCAGCATCTTAAATGAAAAACAAAAAAACAACAACAGCAATAGCAATAGCACACAAAATCAACAACATTGTTGAAACAAAAGAATATTGAAAAATAACAACAACAAATATACAAAACAACAACAAAAATCCAAAAAATAAATACACTTTCAATGAAATAAACAAATTAATAACGAAACGAAAAAAAACAATATTTTCTGTGAAAAAAAAAAACAAAATAAAATTCTCTTCTCATTTATTTTAATATAAACACCTTTTGCTTTATTAGAAAGAGAAAGAGAGTGTCGTTGGGGTTGCTCAACTCATCATCATTAACTTCTCCTAACTGACATTTATGTGGCAAAATATGTGGTTATAATTTTTTTCTGTTACTCTTTGAAAGCTTATCTCTCCGCTATTCTCTTCACATACAAATTCTCCCTGGATAAAATTAATTATCTCACTTCTCATTTGTTTTTTCCGTAATATGGAATGGCCTTCATCAGTTAAGGACTTTTCTGTTCTCTTTTTTGATGATTGAAAAGCGATTGTTGTGACACCTTGTGTGTGATAGACGTAAACAAGAACAACAACAACAACAACGAGATAAAAAAAAAAAACAAATCTAAAACTATGTTAAACAAATAATTTTGTAGTTTTATAACAAAATAACAATTACAGAAACATATTTGTGATAAATAATTTATATCTGATTGGGTTCATTTAAATAGAGAGAATAATTACAATAGTTAAGGGGAATGTTAGGACGAAATTCGTCATTTTTAATCAGAACTTAACTGGACTTATCATTTGTTGATATCAGAGTCATTATGGTAATGTTTTTAATATTTTGTATTTGTGGACTATAAAAAAATCAGACACAGAAAAACATAATTGACATTTTTGTCTTAAGGGGGAATAATAGAAGATGATATACTATATTGGAACATATATTTCCAAACTTTGTTTATATAAAACTATTTGTCATTTTTATTTTAATATTTTTCTTTATAATTTATGATATAAAAAAAACTCCAGAAAGTCTTTTAAATATAATATACAATTTTTTGGTAGGAAAATATTCTCCACAGTGAAATTGATTGATTTTTAATGCACCAAATCGTACCGTCAGAGGACCGCACAATGGTCCAAGCATAGAAATATGAAGTTGTTGGTAACAGTTGAGCCCAAATAATTATTTTAGTTGAGATAGTACATATCTTTTTCTCAATATATAAAAATAAAATAATAAAAAATTGAATAAATAAAATAGAAACAAAAAATAAAATCAAAAATATGTGGGCTACCAGTAAACGTAAACCTACATACATAAATTTTTGCATGGAGATTTGGTACCCAAAGAGAACACTCTGTGCCCAATTACAGCCAATTTGGTGTAAAATGTGTCTAATAGACAAAAAATACCTTAAATCGGGAAATACGGTTATATGGGGGCTGGATATAGATTTCTATATTTGATTTAACATTAAAAACATGTAAGGGAAATTTTGGCCACCTATCAAATGGTTCGGCAGTTAATGAGTTTATACCCAATTTTTGGGTAAATACTCGGGTGTTTACCCGCGTCTTTCAAGTATCGTAAAGCTATCCATTCTAAATCGATTTGATAACAGAAACACGGAAATAGGGTGTAAGATGTTGGATTACCGATTCAATATAGTAAATACCCAAATAAATAAATACAAACAAATGGGTAATTACCCAATTTACGAGTATTTACCCTTTGGGTATTTACCCACTGCCCATCTCTACTCATTCTGGTATCTCACTCACAAAGGGTCAATTTTCCCAAATTATACATTGCACAACCTATTGTCTTAACCAACCCCGACCCTATCCTTCTGGTACCTCCCCCACGAATGATCAACATTTTCAATACTTATAAATCCTAGATGAATTCTAAAGGTGGGACCCGCCGGACCTCTCCTTCTGGTACTATGAATATTTTATAATCTCGTAAATTCGATATGTGGCGAATGAAATAACTGATTTGATCAAAATCGCCGAAATCTCTTTGATAAAAACATATACCTTATATAAAGTGAATAATTAAACCTGTGTGTAGTTCCGAAGACCTTCGAAATTCATTTTTATTTTAAATATAATTCTCACTGAATTATATTTTCCCAGATATTTCTCATGTTAATGAAATGGTTCATACTTACCCAAATATTTGCGGTGCTCCCATACAAAAATATAACTCGATCATCCATTTGTCCCATTTGATTTTAGGTATTTCGAGGTTTTACAAGGACCCTGCGTATATTACCAAATTCCATTTTTGTCCAATCGCCTAACGAGTTCACCATAAATCGACAGTCTATGATATATATATTCCCTGGAACTTTTAAAGGGACATATTTGAATTGAATGCAAGAAGTATTAAAAATCTATTTCCTGATCTTAGACAGTATTAATTGACTCAAAGATAAAGCTATTGAAATTTATCATTATGGGTTCAGAATATACATAGCTCTCATATATAATTTCTGATTTAATGTAAATGGTCATCAAATGCAAAATGATTCACCGATTGATAAGAATTTCTGATTCTAATTTAGATTTACATATAGCTCCATATATAACTTCGTCCGAACATTTATGTGTGTTACCGACTTGTAGAAATGTATTAAACCCGGACAAGATTTTAATATAGGACCCATACATATTATCGTTCGAATTTATGTACCTTAATGGTGTTAAACATTTAATAGTTATCATAAGTCGTGTGAAAATTAGAGACCACTATGCCACATACTTGTCCAGTTTCAAGGAGACACCAAGACGTTGAACACTATTTTTTCCTATTATACATTTAGATCTAAAGTGATTTATCTTGAAAAAACATGGATTAACAAATAATAAAACACCACAACAAATAATTGTAAAATATTAAAAAATATACCGAAAGTATTAACAAAGAAAAGAGCACTCAAATAATATATGCTCCTTCTGGTTAATAAACACCAAATTCCATAACAAAGTCAAAACAAAAAAGTCATCAAATAATAATTGTGAAAAAACATATTTAAACAAGTTTCCAAAAAATTAAGAAGCCATTAAAAGAAAAGCAATTTCCCAACTCTAACTCGACGTTGAAATTTAAATGTAATGTGAATGATTTTTTGATTGCGCCTTTAACAAAACGAAATTCTAACTGAGAAAGAACACCACCACCACCCCCTCAACCCTTACAACCACCAAACGCCGTCCACAATTCCAACTTGGCCTAATCATCACTTTTGTTGATAACAAGCCATTGCCAACGTTGTGCGTGTGTCGTTACTTCATTCCCAACCAAAAAAACGAAAAGAAAAACAAAAATCGAACGTTGGAATCCTTTTCATCGTCAGTTTTGTTGTCGTTGTCGCCGCCGTTGTCGTTGCAGTAGTAGTTGTTGTTGTTCTTTACTTCAACTCAATTGTTTTCTTTTGCCTGCTACAGTATTCGGCCCATTTGTGGCCGATATTAAACGACCTTCAAAACGTTTTGTGTCGAAGCAATCCGCACCATGGGCTGCGCACAGAGTGCTGAGGAAAGGGCTGCAGCCGCCAGAAGTCGTTTGATTGAACGCAATCTGAAAGAGGATGGGATACAGGCAGCAAAGGATATTAAACTTTTGTTATTGGGTGAGTAAGTTATTAATGTGAAGACTCGAGGAGATAGAGAGAGCGAGAGAGGCAAGAGAGAACACATTCAATGGAATACACATAAAAACAAAAAAAGCAAACTCTTCTTAAACAGTATTTTGGAGAGTTGGGAGGGAAACTGAATTCCCTCTCTCCCACTCTCCGTTTTTTGTTCTCTCTTTTATGTTGTGCAAACTTCTCTTTATGTTAACTTAAATTATTTTCTAGTTTATTAAAGAGTAAATAAATGGGTCCATGATTGTGGAAATCTGGTGATGCTTATTTTTCGAAGAAACAAGTGATTTTTGTTGTCTACCCCCTCTCCTCCCATTTTTTCAATAAAAGTCTAAGACATTGATAATGACTTTGTTGTTGTTGCTGTGTTTTACTTTTTTCCTTTCTTTCTTCTCTGCTTGGTATTCAAAGAATTATCCTTTGGTTTCTTACAGTCTGCCTGTTTTTGATGTCAAGTGAAATTAGAAGTAGTTCCATTTTTTTCATTTCTTCCACTTGGTTCGACTTGTGGTTGATGATGGCTGGGAATTTTATTTTTCTTTGTCTTCTTCTTTCTTATTTGTTTTGAAAACATTGATGAGGAGGGGGAGAGGGAAACCACCAACAGTGTCAACATTTCAATTGCAACAGGAAAAAAATTGCTACATTGTTTTTTCTCTCTTTGTAATCATTGAAGATTATTTTTTTTTTTGTTTTAAACCATGAATGGTTTTGACATTTTAAAGATGAGAATTTAATATTTTCTTAGTAATACATTTTGAAATAATATTGAACTAGTCAATATTTTACAGACCTGGGAATGTTTAGAAGATATTATTTGTAAAGAATATTTTTTCAAGGCGTAGATTTTTTAAAGAATATTTTTTCAAGGCGTAGATTTTTTAAAGAATATTTTTTCAAGGCGTAGATTTTTTAAAGAATATTTTTTCAAGGCGTAGATTTTTTAAAGAATATTTTTTCAAGGCGTAGATTTTTTAAAGAATATTTTTTCAAGGCGTAGATTTTTTAAAGAATATTTTTTCAAGGCGTAGATTTCTTAAAGAATATTTTTTCAAGGCGTAGATTTTTTAAAGAATATTTTTTCAAGGCGTAGATTTTTTAAAGAATATTTTTTCAAGGCGTAGATTTTTTAAAGAATATTTTTTCAAGGCGTAGATTTTTTAAAGAATATTTTTTCAAGGCGTAGATTTTTTAAAGAATATTTTTTCAAGGCGTAGATTTTTTAAAGATTAATTTTTTAGGCCTATTCAAGGCGTCGATTTTTTAAAGAATATTTTTTTTAAGGCGTAGATTTTTTAAAGATTAATTTTTTCAAGGGTCTATTCAAGGCGTCGATTTTTTAAAGAATATTTTTTTAAGGCGTAGATTTTTTAAAGATTAATTTTTTAGGCCTATTCAAGGCGTCGATTTTTTAAAGAATATTTTTTTAAGGCGTAGATTTTTTAAAGATTAATTTTTTAGGCCTATTCAAGGCGTCGATTTTTTAAAGAATATTTTTTTAAGGCGTAGATTTTTTAAAGATTAATTGTTTAGGCCTATTCAAGGCGTAGATTTTTTGAAAGATTCCTTTTTAGGCCTATCCCAGGCGTAGATTTTTTAACAAATATTTGTCAAATCGTAGATTTTTTAAAGATTAAGTTTTTAGGCCTATTCAAGGCGTAGATTTCTTGAAAGATTCCTTTTTAGGCCTATCCCAGGCGTAAATTTTTTAACTAATATTTGTCAAGGCGTAGATTTTTTAAAGATTAATTTTTTAGGCCTATCCAAGGCACCGATGGTTTAAAGCTTCATTTTTCAAGCCTGTTCAAGACATAGATTTTCTAAAGATTATTTTCTTAAGGCCCATGGAAGGCGTAGATTAAAAAAAAATATTTGTTCAATGCTCATGGAAGGATTTTTAAAGAATATTTTCCGAGGCCTATCCAAGGCGATGAATTCTTACCATTAATAAATATTTATTTTTTTCAAGGCTTACACCTCGTAGATTTTTGCCAAGGCCTATCCATTGTTAATTTTTTTTAAGATATATTTCAAGCGTATAACTTGCCATGGCAGCGTATACGTGTTATTAATATTACACGTTGCATTCTACCTTTACAATCCATTAATATTATATTTTCCTTCGGATCGAAAGTATTACAACTCGTCTTTCATGTGGAAAATAATTTTCAAAATAATATTTTCCATCAAAAATCAGCCATTCCTCTTCTTTTTTCCCCTGTTTTCAATAACATTTCCCCATTTGGCGTATAATTTATATTAATTCAATCACCAGGTGGCGTATAAGTTCTTCAAAGCACGACATAGATAATACGCCACCTAGAAAATCAAAAATTTAATGTTGTATTATTTTAACATCAGTTTTAAATAAAATTAAATATTTTCGTTCTGGTTGTTGTTTTAAGATCCTTGCCTGTTATTATCCATCACTGATGTATTCACGTAGAATAACAGTAAATAAATAATTTCCACACATCATCCCACTCTCGTGTAATCATTTTAATGGCATCTGCATCAACAAATTCAATCATATGGAGATGATGATGATTATCGTCGTCATAATGATGGCGATAAGTGGAATGATGAGAAGAGCCGAACAAGTGGATGGTTAGACACAGACCGTCACACTCACAACAATGTATTTACAGCAAACATTCCACCCAAATCATCAGCATCATTTTCCTCACCAACGACGACCGACCTACTTATAAATAATTGACTAAGAACAATAAAAGCGATTTCTTCCACCCACCTCCTCACTCCTGCTTTATTATCCTACCAAAGCACTTCAAAATCTTATGATATGGCCTAAAGGAGCTTCTCATGCTCGTCGTGTTTATGAAAACAACAAGAAAACAAAAACAACTACAAAATAAATTAAATATTTTCTTTTATTTTTTTTCGGCCGGAATTGAGTGACGTTGTCTTATAGTATGTCCGTCCAAAGCAGACAAGTCAGTCTGTGCGGCCGACCAACTGAACGTCACTCTGCCCAAGTTAAAGATGAGTGGGTGTATTGGAAAAATTACATTTTGGCTGTTGTTTGCTTGCCAGTGATTCAGCAGAGAGTGGAAAAGGATAGTGGCAAGACACCCTGCGGCCATTCAAACAATGGGATGAAAAGAAACAAAAAAGAAACTACTACGACGTAGTAAGAATCTCATTAAATTTAGGCTCTATTGCCTTGCTGACAATGAAATACAGCAAAGCAGTATTATTGATGAAAACCATTGCCATTTTTACAATATGATTGTATTTTTCCTTTCTTCTTATTCTTTCTTGAGTATGGAATTATTATAAACAAATTATCCCTAACACGTTTTACAAAGAAATTAAAATACAATACAATTGTATTTCACGGATTATTTGTATAACAAAGAAAAATTCTTGTAAATTTTATTCGAAAATGCAAATGAGTTGTAGGTAATAAACAATTGTAATAGCAGAATGTGTTAAGTTACATGAATCATAAGTCCGTTTGGAATGATTTAATTTCTTTAAGTAATGGAAAATTCAGTGAAAAATGTAATGTGTTCAGAGTGGCGTATAAGTGTTATTAATAGAAAGTGTGTGCGGTGGCGTATGAATGTTGTGAATTGAGAAAAATAATTTATACGTTTGGTATTTCGTTGATTTTCATTTTAACATTTTTTTAAATGTTCATAATGAATTTATTAACTCTTCAAAATATTGATAATTTAAAGAAATTACAAATATCAAATAGTTAGATTTTTGAAAATAATATTTTTCAAAGCCTATCCCAGGTGTAGATGTTTTAATGAATAATTTCTGAGAGTGGATTTTTTAAATGACTATCGTGGATTTTCCATAAGATTCTCAAATGTATTTTTTTTAAATAATATTTTTTTTCTAGGCGTAGTTTTTCTTAGGAATATTTTTTGAAGGCTTGGATTTTCTTAATAATATTTTTTTAAGAGATTTTAGATTAGATTTTAGATTTTATATGCTACCAAGTTATAAATCTATTTTAAGTGCTACCAATTAAATCATACATTTTTTAAAGAATAATTTTCAAGGTCTGCCCATAGTTTTTAAAATTGAATTATTCCGATTTCAAATATAATAAAAGCATTATAATAAAAAAACATAGCGTATAATGTATATCGTACTTTAAATAACTTATACGACCCCAGGGAATTTTAATTTATATTAATTATAATCCCACAGTGGTCCACTAATTGAGATGTTTTATTGATAGCTAAGTTCTAATTTCTCTTTGAAAAACAACTCTAAAACTACTTTAGAAGTTCCAATATCAGATATTAGACATAAATTGAGCCTTCCCCAATGTTTATATAAATTATATTGGGGCGTATGATTGTTAAATACCAAAAATTAAGTATACGTTACTTTTATGTCTCCCTTTTCTATAAAAAAAAATATATTTTTAAGATTTGTTAAAAAAATATTTTAAAAAATTCAATAAAATATAAACCAGTGAGCGGAGCAGTATAGTCGGACTGGGCCGATCATATGATACCCTACACAACTACCACGAAAATCAAACTTTCTGCGGTTCTATTTTCTGAGCCTGGGCAATATTTCAAGATATTTGCAACCTTTTTACCGATTATAGATCAACAACTTCACTTTCTAACCCTGGCATATTTTCCAATTTTTTATCTTGATGTGAATTTTTACGCCGTAAAATAAAAAAGAATGTCACTTTAGGTTTTGGTTGGTTTGACCCTCGGAATATTAACCGATCATCATCTAAACAGCCGCTCTAAGTATTTGGCCAGATCCCCTTCACATTGTAAAATATGTGATGTTCTGCATATAATAATTGCCTCTAAAACGACCAGAAAATCTGACAAAATTAAAGTTTTCGGTTCATTGCACTCCCTAAATGAAATCTCAACTTCACCGAAAACTTGATCATAATCGGAAGTTCATGTACAATTTCAAAGCTATCAGCGCGACATTTCCGTCCTCTAATGGAGTAATAGTAATACTATGCACATAGTCACCTTTACCTAATTACGTTAACTCCCACATCCGAGTACATGCAGCCATAAGTTTGTTATCAATTTGAAGGTCAACAACTCCTCTTGGATATACTATCAACATCTCGGGTATATGTCCTTCAGGAGTAAGTATATACGCCCCAGAATAAACATTTTGTAATTTTTCACACAAAATCAGGGTTCATTTGACCTACTAAATATTGACCGATCTTTATCAAAACAGGTATGCTTATTCTTTGGCCCAATTCCCTTCTCCATGTAAAAATTCGAGATGTTTGGGCCATAATTGCGGCGTCTAGGACGACCAGAAAACCCGACAAAAATTAAGTATTTGGTCCATTTCATCCCCTAAACATCAACCGATCCTTACCAAAAACAATAGGGGTCTTCATTGGGCAGAACCCATCCTACATGCAAAATTTCTTGAAGATTGGTCCATAACTGTGGCCTGTATCGTATTTACTAATTATAATGGACAGACTGACGTACGGACGGACACACATGTCTTGATCGACTCAGCTAGCCGAGATATGACGACCAGTATATTTAAAGGTGGGTCTAGGACCAATATTTCGCGGCGTTACAAACTCTTGGGGCTGCACAAAGCTATAATGCCCTGACAACATAATGTATATCGCACTTTAAAGAATTTATACGCCCCCAGGGAATTTTAATTTATATTAATCATAACCCAATATGGTCCACTAATGTTCAAATTTCACATTAAAAAACAATTGTCAAAATTGTCAATTTATGTCTAATATCAGATAGTGGAACTTCTTCAGTTCCAATATCTGATATTAAGCATAAATTAAATCTGCCACAATTGCGTATAAGCAATATTAATATAAATTATATTATGACGTATGATTGTTATGTACCAAAAATTATGTATACGTTACCTTTTCTAAACAAATTTGTACCTATATTATAAGATTTGTTAAAAAAAATTCAAAAATTTCCATTAAAAAATTCTAGTTAAAAAAAATCTTTGAATCTTTATCTTTATCCTCCAAGAAATCCATCCCCTAGATAGTCCTTGAAAAATATCCCCCAAGAAATCCACCCCTTAGATAGTCCTTGAAAAATATCCCCCAAGAAATCCACCCCTTAGATAGTCCTTGAAAAATATCCCCCAAGAAATCCACCCCTTAGATAGTCCTTGAAAAATATCCCCCAAGAAATCCACCCCTTAGATAGTCCTTGAAAAAATATTCTTTAAGAAATCCACGCCTTAGATAGTGCTTGAAAAAATATTCTTTAAAAAATATGACCTCTTCGGCTAAAGGACGAATATTCTCTAGAGGCAAATAAATGTTGATCTATTTAGGATTTTAGTTAAGCTCCTGGGAAAACAATATGGTCTAAAAGTGTTTTTATTTATAAAAAACAACAACAGGTATTAATTTTTTTTTCTATACAAGTCAATAATTAATTTGTCCAACTTACAGCGCTAAACGGCGTATAAGTGTTATTAATTACCATGGCATCGATTCGTATAATTATTATGAACACTCACACACACACAAATCTGTGCAAAAAACATTAATCATACGATACGGTGTGTGGCACGCGTTAATAATTTGTAGCCATTCCTACCTCTGCTCTGCTACAAATTTGCCGAAAAGTCAATGGGCGATAAATGGCAAACTAACAAGGATAATAACAAAAACAACAAAAAATCGACAACAAAATGAAAACACTTTTTAATGAGATAGTTAAGGATAACTCTCATTAATCATGAGCCCAAAAAAAAAAAAAAGAAAAAAAACAAAAAACAGAAATTTTTCATTTTAAAAATTTTGTGTTAATACATTTTAGAATGGAAATTAATATCCCATGAAGAGAAAAAAAAATAGCGAATGATTTATTATAGCTTGATTTAGAAATTAGTTTTTTTCTTTTTTGCAAGTTTGAACTAATGATTTATTACACAATGATTTAGAAATTATTATTTTAAATTTTCTAAATTGCTGCAAAATTTTGTAAAACAGCGATTATTTATTTTTCGTAAAACCTGCAAAATTGCTATGATTTTTCCTATGGGGAAAATGTGGATTATTATTATTAAATCATGTGCCAATTTAGTTTTTCCAGATGATGTGAAAAGCAACATGAGTAGTATTGAGGGAAGAAATAATAATGTTTTTGTTTTGTATTTTTCGTTTTTTTTTCACTTTGGCACATTTCTTGCTGTGCTGTTTATTTAATCAAAAATACATTAAATTTAATTTAAAAATTTGTTTAAAAATAAAATATCATAATTTGATTATTTTTTTTACTTCAAAATTATTATTTTATTTCACAGAGAGGAGAGAGATATGAACAAAAAACGAATCTGAATTTGTTCCAGTTTTTTGACTGCTGTCAGTTTCATTTTTTGGCTTTTTTTTTTTTTTTTTGCTTAGCCACCCCTCACATTGAAATGTTTATTATTTTCTTATATTACTTTTTTTCGTTTTCATTTCAAACAATTTTTTTGTTTATAATTATTTCCCCCAAAATTTTTGAAAGAGCAAAAAAACAGAAAACTTTTAATGAAATGAAATATGTTTAAACAAATCAGTTCCTCTTAATGCATATACCCTCACACGAAAACCACAAAAACAACCTGAAAAGTGTAGTTCTCATGAAATCATTTATTTTTATTTCCATTTTTTTCAATTTTTGTTTCATTTTTTTTTATTTTTTCTCCAGCCATACTGAAATGTTTTCATTTCATTTTATTATTATTCGCTGGAAGCACCAAAAATCACCCACCCACAATTTGATTTGTAAATTGCTATTCATGGATACTTCATAGATTGTCAGACAAAAAGAAACCAATCATCAATTTTTACATCATTTGGTAGCCTTGGCAAAGTGAATTATTTCGATTTAATAGATGTTGAATATATTTTTGTAATGTTTTTTTTTCATTTCAAAAAAAGTGAGATTTTTATTAAATTTTCGTGTTTCGAAAAACATAAATGGTCATATGGAGCGTATAAGTAATATTAATACCAGATAGTTGAGTGGCGTATGATTTATTTTAAATATGCTATTTATAATATGGGGTAAATAATATTAAAAAAAATATGAAAACTAAAATAAAAATTGCCAATATTTGGAAGAATTTATGTTAAAAATTCTGAATATTAATACATAGTATTTGTATTAATATTAGGATCGATTGAAGGGAAGGATCAAGATTCGATTGAAGGGAAAATAGAAATAAATAAAATAAAAAATTAATATTCGGGATAAAGATACACTTATCCTGCCTTTTTATACTATTATGGTTTACATAGCATGCTGTTAAGTGTCGGGATGGATCCACTTTTTTTAATAATTTTTCAAAATAATAATTTTCCAAAATTGCCATCTTCAGATCTTATTGAATTTTTGTTGTTCGAAAAAGATACATGATTATATGGAGCGTATAAGTAATATTAATACAAGATAGCGGGGTGGCGTATGATTTATTTTAAATATGATACCCTACACAACTTCCACGAAAATCTAACTTTGTGTGGTTCTATATTCTGAACTTGGGCAATATTTCGCGATATTTTAACCCTCTTGACCCACTAGTCTAATTTCTTGTCCAGATTCCTTTGAGCGTGGATTGTGTTGTGATGTTCGGCTTTCAATTGTGGCCTATAGATCGACTCAAAAAAAACACACAAAAAATTAAGTTTTCGGTCCACCTCATCCCAATATTATTATGTGATCATCGCCGAAAATTAAATGCAATGTCCTTGACCATACCTTGATCCTCATGGAAAATTTCAAAGCGATCAAAGCTATATTTTCGCCCTCTAGTGTGGTAATGGGGTACTAAATAATATATGAATACGTAAGCACCTGTAAATATTTAAGTGTAACTCCCACATCCGAGTACACACGACAACATAATTAGTGTAAATTTAAAGGCCAACCACTACTCTTGTTTATATGTTTTTTATGTTAATCATAGACCTAAAGTTTTTTTTGTAGTATATTTTTTCCAAGCATGGATTTTTTAAAGAATATTTTTTCAAGGCTTATCAAATGGTTCGATTTTTGAAAATAATATTTTTCAAAGCATATACCAGTTGTATGCTTTTTAAAAGAAGAATTTCTAAGGGCGGATTTTTGAAATGACTACCCAAACGTGGATTTTCCAAAAGCTTCTGAAATGTAGATTTTTTAAATAATATTTTTCAATACTTAGATTATCCACTACTCTTGGATATAATATCAACTTCTGGGTTCTATGTCCTTCGGGAGTAAATATATACGCTATAGAATACAAATTTTGTCATTTTTTCACAAAAAAAAAAATCAGGGTCCATTTGATCCTCTAAATATTGACCGATCTTTATCATAACAGGCATGCTTATTCTTTGGCTCGATCCTATTCTCCATGTACAATTTCGCGATGTTTGGGCCATAATTGTGGCCTCTACAGAGACCAGAAAAACCGACAAAAATTTAGTATTTGGTCCATTTCATCCCCTAAATATTATCCGATCTTTATCAGTGGCCAGAACCCATCCTACATGCAAAATTTCGTGAAGATTGATCCATAACTGTGGCCTGTATCGTGTTTACAAATTATAATGGGCAGACGGACGGACGGACACAGATGTCTAGATCGACTCAGCTAGTCGAGAGATGACGATCTACCGATCGTCATTAAAGGTGGGTCTAAGATCAATATTTCGCGGCGTTACAAACTCTTGGGGCTGCACAAAGCTTTAATACCCTGACAACATAGTTGTGTAGGGTATAAAAATGTTAAAAATTTTAACAATATTTGGAATTTCATAATTTTTTTGAAAACTTCAAAAGCGATTGCAATTTTTAAATTTGATCAATTTATATTGAAAAGATAACATTATAATGCTAATATTTTTATAGACTATATTTTTGAAAAAAAAAAAAATCCCTGTCTGTAAATCACAGTAGAAGTGCTATCAATTCTAAACATCATCTTCTATAAACAAAAATAAATAGAGGCTTAAATCCACTTCAGATGAAATGTATCCCAAATCCCCTGAAATTTTAATAGTCAACCTCGACATCAAATTCAACACAAGAGGTTACCACAAAATAGTTGTAGCAGAAAATAGCGCCACCCAAAGGTAAATGGCATCACTAAATTAGCATGGACTCCAACCATAGCACAAACTCCTTCAAGGAGGTGTTATATCTAGGCAACAATAGATGGCAGCCCCACCACCTAGGGCAGGCTACAGCTTATCCCCCAGTTACTTAGCTGGAATTAAAAACAACAAAGACGATGCTTTGTGATAGCCCTACGCTCCCAAAATGGGTGCGGGACAACAAAAAAAGGTATTCTTTGAAAATTCTATTGAATTATATATACATATTTTAATGTATATATAATTTTGAGTTCCTACATCTAGACCACATCCGCATAGACAAATTTAAAACAAAAAACCTCACGATAGTCCAATTTTTTAATGAGTTACAGAGCTATATTTGGATGGGTACAAATGTACCACGGTTATTGATCTACGTAGGTAATAACTTTAAAAAATTGTAAAAATTATATATATGGAAAATATATATAATTTTTTTCTTCGAGTATGTGTGAAAATACCTCAAGAATGATTCCTCAAAATTTGATCTAAAAATCTCCATTATTAAAAATTTTACAGCATTTTTATTCAAAAAAAGGTACAAATGTACCCGGTTATTGACCGTAGGGTTAATATTCCCATACTTTGGATTTTGGGACGTATGACTAATATTAATCCTAATATCACTATGATGATATTGATTTGTGATCAAATACAAAAATTTTATCATACGCATCTAAGAAATACAAATGGTATAATCCGCGTTTCTTAGATTTTTTTTAATTCTTTTAAAATCGTATTTATGAAAATTTGTATATTGAAATTAATTAGAAATGACGTTGGCCATTTTTCCTTTTGTTTTTTTTTTTTTTATTTCTCAGAATTGTGGCAATTCTGAAAAATTCAGGTATTAACAGTCGAAAAGGTGAATGTATTTTTTATGTGAAAAAAATTTCAGCGCACAACAAGAAAAAAATCACAAAATTAAATCATACTTTTTCATTGTTGCCGTTTTGTTCACTTTTTATAAAAAAAACAACACATTTTGGCAGCGGTAAATAATGACATTATTTTTTTGTTGTATTTTTTTTCATAAATTATCAAGTCTTTCCCATGTGCCATTGTTAACATGATATTGTATTGTTTTTATTATTTTTTGTAAAGTAAGAAATATGATTATTATTACATTTGCAAAAAAAATTATCACACACATATATGTATGCATTTATGGTATGATACTTACATACATATGTTGTTCATTATGATGGATGTATAAATGTCTTTGTTTTCACTTTTTCTTTCAATTTTTTTGGTTTGTTTCTTGTTTGGGTTGTTAACACAGATTTGTACTTAAGATTTTTTTTCTTCCGATTTTTTTGTGGAAACACAGAAAAAATTGTTTCATTTGCTTCTTCTTCTTTACAGCAAAATGTTTTACATTCAAAGTAGATGCTGATGAAGACGGCAACGTCATCTTCTGACGACGATGCCTAGACATTGTACTTAGGATTTTGGTGTACGTATCTCAATTTCGTCGAGACGCCATATGTGTATACATATATGTGATGCGATGCTACACACACACTCACACACAAGTATTTTTTTTTTACTTTTTTTTGGCACTTCAAAAGCCATTAGGCCACACCACTTCATCACACCAAAACACAAACAACAACAAAAAACATCATCAGCATCTTTACGCTTCTAAGATGTTCGTTCGTTCATTCAGACGCACTGAACCAGCCAACCAACCAACCGACCGCGTCCAAGCATAGAACATATGCTGATGTTCGTTCGTTGGCTTGTTCATTCGGTGTTGTTCCATTCATTTTTTCTTTGGTTAGGCACAAGCCAAGGCATTCTGCCAACCAAACAGCCACTCTGCCAGCCAGCCATTCACTCATGAAAATAAAAGTGTTAACAGAAATTTAATGTCTCCTGATGTTGTTGTTGTTTTAAATGTTTTTATTTCGAAGGAAACATTAAAATGAGAAGTAATAGAAACTGTTAATTGGGGAGCCAGGGTGAAGGGTAGTGTACATTTTTTAGTGTACAAAAAAATAATCTTAGATTCCAAAAGGGAACTTCTGGGAGCAGAAAGTCACCTAAAATGTTTTTACGAAACATTATCTTCTAAAGACAATGAGGTATTTTACAGGCTGGCGATTTTTTGGACTTCTATTTAGTTAGCCTTGATGAAATCTTATAGAAATTTGGAGATCATTCCGTCATTTGAAATAATTCCGAGATTTCTTTAATAGGCAGGATATTTCATATATGTCGTGCATGGACAAAGGATCTTTAAGAGGTCCTCGAAGGTCTTCTACGCCGCTTATTTACAGAAATATCATTTGGGCGAACTTTTATGGTCTTTCGGCCTTTTTGCCTAGAAAATTTTCTCGAAACCCATTATAGGTCCTTTTCCAGATCCTCTGTATTCAAATAAGCCTACAAGAGCTATCGGTATTTTTTATTAATTCAGACGTTTTTATAAAAAAAAATAAAACAAATGTAGAAAATGCCACTGAGGCCTATAAAAACTTATAGAACATTTTTAGTAGGCGTATGCCTTCGAGGATTATAAAATTTATATGGAAAACATTTTTGTAGACCCCCGATGCCTATAAAATTTAATTTTTTTATTCTTCGGAGCCCACGAAACGTCACCGAGGGATCTAAATTTTTTTAGAAAAATTTTCATTGGCCCCCGATGATTCTTCAATTTAAGACAAAAACTTTTATAGGCCTGTATAGAAAATTTTTCATAGGTCTCCAAGGGCTTATGAAATTTTGCAGAAAATTGTTCAAAAGCCTACGAGGCCTATATATTCTTATAGAAAATTTGTCATAGGCCTCCGAGGCCTTTAAACTGTTACAGAAAAATGTTCAATGGCCTCCGAGGCCTATAGAATCTTAACGAATTTTTTTCATAGACCTCCGAGACCTATACAATTTCATTGGCCTCCCTGAAAAATTTTCAATGGCCTCCGAGGCCTATAACAAAAAATTCCCTTGGCCTCCGAAGCAAATAACATTTTATAAACAGGTCTTCTTCCTATGTAAGAGCTGCTGGTATTCTTCTTCCTATAGGAGAGAGCTGCATGTATTCTTTTTCCGATAGGAGAGCTGCATGTAATTTTCTTCCTATAGGAAAGCTGGATGTATTTTTCTTCATATAAGAGAACTATAGGTATTATTCTTACTGTTGAAGAGCTGCATGTATTTTTCTTCCTATGGAAGAGCTGCAGGTATTATTCTTCCTTTGGAAGAGCATACAAAATTCTATAAGGAACTTTTTAATAGGTCTCCTCCGAGGCCTATACATTTCTAAAAAACATTTTCATAGGACTCCCAGGCCTTTAACATTTTATAACATGTTTTCATATCCTTCCGATGCCTAAAAAAATTTTATAAAAAACTTGTCATAGACCTCATGCCCTTTAAAAATTTTTTAAATGTTTTTTAGACCCCCGAAGCATAGAAATTGTCCTTCCTGACCTAAAAAATGTATAGAAAAATTTTCAATGGCTTCCTAAAAAATGTTGTAGAAAACTTTTCATAGGCCTTCGAGGTTAATAAAATTTTATAGACCCTTTTTTCATAGACCTAGAAAAATTTTCATTCGCCTTCAAGGCACACAAAATTCTATCAGAAAATCTTTGTAGTCCTTCGATGACTAACATATGTTATAAAAAATTGTTTATAGTCCTCCGAGACCTATAAAATTTTATAGAAAATTGTTTATAGTCCTCCGAGACCAATAAAATTTTATTATTATTATTCACATTTGTATTTCATTTGTAGAAATTATTTCCGATGCCTAAGAAATGTTTAAGAAAAGTTTTCATAGACGGCTGAGGGTTACAATATTGTATAGAAAAGTTTTCGCAGAACTCTGAGGTCTATAAAATTCTATAGATTTTCTTTTCGTAAACCTCTGGAATCTACATATCTCTATAAAAAATAAATTTTTTCGTTGACCTACGAGGCTTGTAAAATTTTACTGTAAATTTACTCGGTGGTATAGAACAATTTTTAGGGTCTACATCTAAGATTTACAAAAATCAATAAAAAGTTTTTCGCAGACCTATAAAGACTATAAAATATATATTTTGTAGATGTAATGGTATCCATCTATAGGACCTTCTAAAGGTCTTCTATGGTCCTTCTACATATCACCTATCGAGAAACAAATTTATTTAGAATTCTCTTACATAGACATAAGCCCGTCAAGGTGCATTTTATCGGCAAATTAGCTTAAAAACAATCTTAGACCATTGTGGAGATCCTTTTCTTTTGATCTCTGCAGGCTAAACACTCACCAGGCATTTAAATTTGTTATAAACATTTATCGCAAACCTCTGATCCCAATTTAAAATGTTTACAGAATCTGTAGGTCCTAGAGCAATTTGGATGTGCTTGGAATTTTTACAGACACTATTTTCTAGACGTCTCAGACGCCTAGTTTTATAGTTAATATTTTGTATGTCTCTGAAGTCTACACATTATAATAGAAATACGTTTGAATAGCCTTTTAAGAGCAACACAAAAATTGACCGAAAATTATTGTTTGGTCTCTGATACCGATATAATTTTAACAAGATACTTTCATGGCTTTCTGAAACCTTGAAATGTCCATGAAAAGTTTTTCTAAGGTCCTTAAGGTATATAATTTCCATAAAAAATAGTTCGAAAAGGTTTCGTTGCTCAAATCATATTTTGTTTTATTTTTATGGAACGTATGATTATTATTTATAAATATATAACCGCCTATTAATTATACGCCACCACTAATATTGTAATTAATAACAATCATACGTCACCGGTTACGAAGTTGAAAAATTCAATTTTCCAATGATTAGGGTTGAGTTTCTATTTTGTGGAATTTTCGAAAATTAATAGGCCTTCTTAAATGCACTTTAATTTATTTCTAATTGTATATTAATTATTTTTCAATATTTTAGTCGAATTTCTCATAATGAAAACTTTTCGGCAAACAAATGAAGAAATTTGTCTAGTTTCTAATATTTACTTTATTCAAGTTCTGAATTTTTCCCCTCCAATTTAATTCCACGAAATTAAACAATTACTAATAAATTCATTTAAATTTTGTTCTTTTCTATTTCCAGGTGCTGGTGAATCGGGCAAAAGTACAATTGTTAAACAAATGAAAATTATCCACGAAAGTGGGTTCACTCCTGAGGATTTCAAACAGTATAGACCGGTTGTTTACAGCAACACAATACAATCATTAGTTGCAATACTTAGAGCAATGCCAAATCTTAGTATTCAGTTTAGTAATAATGAAAGAGAGGTAAGTACGCACAAACACAAACACATACATATTTTTTCTTTTCTTTGCTCTTCTCCATCCCTACTTATTCATTTTCTTCTTGAAAACATATTTTTCTTTTCCTTATTTGTTTTTTCTTCCACTTTGAAAGTATGCCAAGTTTATGCAAAAATAAAAAAAAACCCAAACACTTATGCTCTAATAATATTGTGTAAAAAGTAATACTAGGTCAATGGAACGGCGCACAAAAAAAAAATGAGGGCGGTGTTCTATTTTAATTCTTTTATTTATTTTTCTCAAAATAAATAAAAATGACAAATTGTTATGGTGATGGGAAATTGTGGCGATTTTTCATTTTTTGGAGTGAATTTTATTTAAAAAATAGGTTTTTACTTTCGATTTTTTGACAAATTAGGCAAAATTAAAGAAAATCCTCGGGGACGGATGATTATTATTAATTACAGAAGAGTGTGGGGGGCGTATGTTTATTATTTATAGGAGGGTATTTAAATTCGTCATACGTCTTATCTTCGGTTTCAGGGGTCTAAAGGAGCTATATAAACAAAAATTTTATAGGTTTTCGATGTCTATAACTTTGTATAGAAATTTTGTCAATGACCTGACATTTTACAGAAATTTGTATAGACATCCGAGGCATATAAAATCTTTTAGATTTTTTAAACCACTTATTCCTGTAATATTTTTTAAGAAATTTGTTCATAAGTTCATAAGTTTCCTAGGCCTATAACTTTTTTTGCCAACCAAGAAAAATATTCATAAGCCTCCGAGGGCAGTAGAATTTTATAACCAAACTTTCATGGGTCTCAGAGGCCAATCAAATCTTATAGAAAATGTTAATGGGGGCATTCGAGGTTTATACAATTTAAGGCTTATTAAACATTATAGAAAACATTTTTAAGCCTCCGAGGTCTATAAAATTTTATTGAAAAATTTTCATAGAGCTCTGATGCCATAACATTTTATAGAAACATTTTCGAAGGCTTCAGAGGCCTATAGCCTAGCCCTCCTAAGTCTATAGAATTATATAGAGAACTTTTCATAGGCCTCCTAGAACTATAACATTTTATAGAAAAATGTCCATAGGCTATTGAGGCCTATAAAATTGTTGATAATCATTTTCATTGCCTCCGAGGCCTATAAAATTTTATGGAAATATTTTCGTAGGTCTCTCCAATGCCTATAAAATTTTTCATAGGCCTTTGCGGTCTATGAGACCTTTACATTTGTATACAAAAATATTCCTATCCTTCCGAGGTTAATTTCCTCCAAGGTTAATTTTATAGAAACAATTAATTAGGCAACTGAGGCCTATACAATTTTATGGGCAATCGTTCATAGACCTCTGGGGCCTACATAATTTCATAAAAAAAGGCTCATAGGCCTTTTGGGGCCTATACAATTTTAAATATAATTTGCCATAGGCCTCTGAGACCTATACAGTTTTGGAGATAGAGGTCTATAAGATATTCGAGAACAAAATCCTAAATCTACGAGGCTTATAACAATTTTCATAGGCCTCCAAAACCTATACAATTTTATACAAAATTCCTTATAGGCTTCCGAGACTTTAAAATTATTATATTTTTTTCATAGGCCTCTAAGACCTTTAACATTGTATAGAAAAATGTTCATAGACCTCCAAGACCTATAAAATTATATCAAAATTTTTTCATAGGCCTATACAAAGTCATAGAAAATTTTTCATAGGCCTATACTATTTTATAGAAAATTTGCGATAGACTTCTATCACGAATTTCTATAAATTTTGATAGGAAGTTTGTCATGGAACTTCGAAGCCTATAGCATTTTATAGAAAATGTTTCATAGGCATCCGAGGCCTATGTAATGTCAAAGAGAATTGTTCGTTCATAGGCTATACAATTGTATGGCAATTTTTTTATAGGCCTTCGATGCCAATGACATTTTATAGAATATTTTCATAGCCTCCGATTTTATAGAAATGTTTCATAGTCCTACGAGGCCTACAAAATGTTATAGACATTTTTCCATAGGCCTCCGAGGCATATACAATTTTATTGAAATATTTTCATACGCCTGCGAGGTCTTTGATTTTTTGTAGAAAAATGTTCATAGGTGTCAACAAAACTCCGAGGGCGGCAATACTTTGTGTAGTCCTATTTCTTATCTCAGAACCCCACGTTCTTTTCCTCATCCGATGTTTTTATTTATTTATTTTTTCAAATAATGAATCCCTTTGTTTCTCTCTTTCCAGAATGATTCCAAAATGGTATTCGATGTGTGTTCACGCATGCACGACACTGAACCCTTCTCAGAGGAACTTTTAGCTGCCATGAAACGGCTATGGCAAGATGCCGGTGTTCAAGAGTGCTTCTCGCGTAGCAACGAATATCAATTAAACGATTCAGCTAAATAGTAAGTAGTCGTAACATATTACAACAAATACCACAACAACAACAATTTACATAATTTGCATTTACAAACCCATTTACACCTTGACTGGTGTGGCTTCCCATTCCACACAATATTATTGGGTCAAGGTGATCCGAGATTTTTGTCTTGGTGATAATTTATTCAAAACATTTCGGTTTCTTTGTATTTTTGGCGGAGATAAAAGTTTAAATCTTTTGTTTCAAACTTTTGTATTGAGAGTAATAAAAAAAAATTTTGAAAATGGGCCTATAACATTTTGTTTAGTTTTGTTGTAAAAAATACAACAACAACATAGAAATAGTTGTAAATAATCGATAATTGGGAAACGAGTTTTTATGTTGAAAAGAAAAAATTTAAATAATTGAAAATATTACAGATATTTTGCGAGAAAAATTTAATCAGACTTTGGAGGTTATAAAACTGTATATATAACTTTTTATAGCCCTCAGTACCCTTAACTATTGTACAATAGCCTCCGAGAACTTTTTTAGCTTTTTCTTGCTTTTATAAATTTGTCACGATATGCTCAGAGACCTATCATAATCCACACCATAATGTGCTACAGGGTATATATAGCTATCAGGGTATTTCCAAAGCCCTTCGAGAACCATAAGAATTTGTTCGTGTGTCACTTAAGCCCATAGGCCTCCGAAGCCTCTAATAATTCATAGATCTACGCAGCCTACAAACTTTGATAGAAAAATGTTCATATGGAAATTTTTTCTATGAAATTGTGTAGGCCTCGGAGGACCACGAAAAATATTCAATATAAAATAAAAGTATTGTAAAGAATTTTTCATAGGTATCGAGGTCTAGAACATTTTCAATAGTCCCTGCGTCATAAATTTTTTTTTACTAAATTTTTTTAAAGGACCATTTTTCATTGACCTCTCAGCTTTACACAATTTTGCAGAAATTTTTTCATAGCACTCTGAGGTCTTTAAAATTTAATATTTAAGCATTCAGCATATTTAAGCATTTTCAAAGATCTCTGAGGCATATCATTATTTGTATAGGCCTCCGAGGCCCATATCTTTCATAGGCTTTACAATTTTTTCATAGTCCTCCGATTCCTATAAACTTTTAGCCTGCAACCCTTGTTCTATTTTACAGAAGATATTTCATAGGTCCCCGAGACCTATAACATTTTATAAACAATTGTTTATAGACCTCCGAGATCTATACAATTTGATTGAAAGTTTTTCGGACATCCGCAGGGCCTAAAACTTTTTAGAGAATATTTTTCATGGTCCAAAAAAAAAAAAAAAAATACAATATATATATTTTTTAGGGGAGGCCTGAGGCCTGTATAACTCTGTATAATTTTTTTCAAGGCCTATAAAAAACCAGTAAGGAAAGTAGTAAAGTCGAAGGAGACCGACTACATGATACCCTTCACCACTTTCGATATATTCAACAGTTGAATCCTAATAGACGTCGCATTTTTAAAGGACCACTAAAGTGAAATTTGATCCATAAACATGTCATTCTGCAACCGATACTAAATTTTTCATTTGGTATAGAAGCTATATCTAAATATGAACCAATTTTCACGAAACTTAACACACACCATTTTAGACCTAATTCATTACGCTGCGCCAAATTTGGTGCAAACCGAAAGATACATAGGGTCTTTGGTACACCATTTACATTAAATCGGACGAAAATATATATGGGAGCTATATCTAAATCTCAACCGATTTTCAGGAAACTTAACACACATTATTCTAGATCAAATTCATTACGCTGTGCCAAATTTCGTGCAAATCGATGGATATATAGGGACTTTGGTGCACCATTTACATTAAATCGGACGAAAATATATATGGGAGCTATATCGAAATCTGAATCGATTTTTAAGAAATTCAACACATGTCTTTCTACACTTAATTCAGTACGCTATGCCAAATTTCGTGCAAATCGAAAGAGATATAGGGACTTTGGCGCACCATTTACATTCAATCAGACGAAAATATATATGGGAGCTATATCTAAATCGGAATCGATTTTCAGGAAACTTAAGACACATCACTCTAGACCTAATTCATTACGTTGTGCCAAATTTCGTGCAAATCGAAAGATATATAGGGACTTTGGTGCATCATTTACATTAAATCGGACGAAAATATATATGGGAGCTATATCTAAATCTGAACCGATTTTCAGGAAACTTAACACACACTATTCTAGACCTAATTCATTACACTGTGCCAAATTTAGTGCAAATCGAAAGAGCACCATTTACATTAAATCGGACGAAAATATATGTGGGAGCTATATCTAAATCTTAACCGATTTTTCCCAATTTCAATAGGGTTTGTCTTTGGGCCAAATAAGTGACCTCTGCCCAATTTCATTCAAATCAGATCATAAATGCGACCTGTACTTTGTTCACAAAAATACATGGACGGACAGACGGACATGCGTAAATCGACTCAGAAAGTGGTTCTATGCATATTCTCATAAGGAACCGTGTCTCTATCTCGTTTCTTTTGGCCTGTTACAAACATATGCACAAAGACATAATACCCTGTACCACCACAGTGTGGCGAAGGGTATCAAAATAGAAAATGCCTCTAGGGCCTATAAAATGTCAAAGAAAATAATTCGTAGGCCCCGACGACAATAAAATGTTATAGAAAATTAGGCATTGAAGCGGATCAACTCTAGTATTATTCATATTTTATTTGCTATAGTATAAACACATACTTTTTATTAATCATTTGAATACAACTATTATTTAAATATTTGAAATTAACGGTTAACCATGTAAATATTTTGTAAACAGTACCAAAACCTACATCACTGACCTTACTACCTTTTTATACAACCAATACTAGATAAGAATCTTGCTTCTCATAAGTAGTACCTAAGCTCAATCTAATTTCAATAAAATCAGCTACACTCCGAGTCCTGGACCCCCCGACTCTAATTCGTTTAAGCTAACACTGAAGGCTTAAGATCATTACCCACTCTTGCCAAGTAGATGGACTAGATCATAAGCTGGAAGTAGTTCCTAACCAATGAGTAGCCAAAATTATTGTAAATTTTGTTGTTTCGAGGCTTGCGCCCAACGTGGGGCAAGCCTCATTGAAACCCAAAGAGCTTTCTTTATTGGCGCCCAACTCAGTGGCCATGAACTACGACCTATAAGTAAAAGCCGAGGACAACATCAACAAGTCAGACGGCCTTCTTTAGCCTCCTATTTTTAGATAATTTGTTCATATACCTCTGAGGCCTATTATAAATTTATACCATCTTCTTAATTTATTTAATTATTTTATTTATTTATTTCATATATAATTAATATTTGGTTGTATAGAAAAAAAAATACAATTACAAAAATTTTTATAAAATATTTAAATAGCATTTTTTTATAAAAACTTATAAATTAATAACAAAAAAATAATACTTATTAATTATATTTACACATTATTTAAAAAAAAATTGTCTCTATATGTATATACACACATATACACATGTCTCTTTCCCAATCATTTTCTCGATTCTGGCATCCAAATATTCGCTTAGGTCGGTTACTCATCTCTGACAGTTAATTTAAAATTCAACGGTGATTCGGGAATATAGGTTGAGTTGACTTTATACTCCAGTTCGCCATGATTGTATTCGACTTTGTATTTGCGGAAGATCTGCAAGAAAAAAATAAACAAATGAATGGTTTATAGGCAAAAAATAGAGGCAAATAGAAAAAAAAACAAAGGCAACCATGGAAAAAACAACAAAACTTAGGCAGACTGAATGCAGCCTCCCTCCCGAGCTGCTTGGTTGCCTGCCTGACGGGTTAGATTTTGCTCGGCCAATGTTTGTTAACATCTTCTTCTTCATCTCCATCATCGTTGTTGTCAAGAATTTCAATTTCCCCTTTACCAAACACACACACACACGAAAAAGTGAATGTCTGCTGAAGGATACAACAACTTGGTAACGACGCCCTGCTGCTGAAGATGATGTGTAAAGTGTAGTGACTTGTAAGTGAATGGCAGTAAAAAAAACTAGGCTTAGAGGTACTTTAACCAGCCTAACTGGCAATCTGCCTCCTCCTTTAGCCTCCTTTTGCCATATGGATGTTTTTTCTTGTTTACCAATTCGCCCCCTCTCTTTTTGTTGTTTGTGCCAAATGTACTTACCTTTGCCAACAGAGTATGTAATTCGATTTCCGCAAAACGTCGTCCGACACACATGCGACGCCCATAACCAAATGGTAAACTAACAAAGGGATGTATTTTGTGGCCATCATGATGTGGACATCTATTTGCATTTGGATTAACATCTGTGTGGAAGAAGAGAGAAAAAACAAGTCAATGGAAAAAATTGCTATGTCAATTTGTTTCTCCACCCCGAACATAATGTGGGTGGGAGTAGGGAGGTGGTAGGGACTTCCTTTGAAAAAATGCAGAAATACTCAAATATGGTCCTATGTAATGGAATATGGCCTCTTACGGATAATTTTCCTATTTCCTTGTAGCCTACAAGAGTCCTTCAAAAACAATTTTTAATTAAACTCTCCTTTTGTACATGAGGCTGCTAAGAGGTCTTCTTGTTTCCGGAAATCCGATTCTATTAATTGAACATTTTCTGGTAAATTCAAATTGCTTTGGTTTTTGTTGTAACGAAAAAGAAGTTAATTATGAAGGAGGACCTCCCACTCGGCACTCAATAATTTTTTGAGATATGATAATACCCTGAAAACTGAATGGAAAGGAAATTCCCTGGCTTCGTTTCAATTATGCAGAATTTCACAAAATAAAGCTTTCTAAATATTCTCCAAGTATGAGATTTTTTTCTCTGGAAGCTCCAAAGCATTATTTTCCTACCCACCACCCTTCCCAATTTTCAGACCAACAGATGAGTATATTACTCCGGAAAATTGACCTAAGTTTGTTTCCCCCCACTCTACTTACTCTGTTGATTTGCTGTTGTTTCATTCTGTTTAAGCCAACGTTCCGGTTGAAATGCTTTCGGTTCTGGAAAATATGCTGGATCATTTGACACAACCAAATGGGGAAATATGACATTTGTCTGCAAAACACAAAAACAACAACAACGAAAAATAGAAATGAAATTAAATCCTGCTTTTCTTCTCTTCAATTGAAAACAAGATTTGTTTTCAAATTGGAAAACTTACACCCTTTGGTATATGATAGCCATTGATAATGGCATCCGATTGTAGGCTACGACCATTGGCAATGACAACGGGATACATTCTGAAAGACCAAAAAAAAAAAAAAAAACAAAAAGAAGAAATAATTAAATAGGAGAAAAGTTATTGCATAGACCTCAGAGGCCTTAAAAATCTTATACAATTTTTTCATAGACCTCCGGGGCCTCCTATCACATTTTATAGACAATTTTCCTGA
>NW_026880629.1:0-32638 GCF_032173495.1 Musca vetustissima
GGAATTTTTGTGGCCTCAATGAATGGTCCTAAGGCGTGGATTTTTAAAGGAATTTTTGTGGCCTCAATGAATGGTCCTAAGGCGTGGATTTTTAAAGGAATTTTTGTGGCCTCAATGAATGGTCCTAAGGCGTGGATTTTTAAAGGAATTTTTGTGGCCTCAATGAATGGTCCTAAGGCGTGGATTTTTAAAGGAATTTTTGTGGCCTCAATGAATGGTCCTAAGGCGTGGATTTTTAAAGGAATTTTTGTGGCCTCAATGAATGGTCCTAAGGCGTGGATTTTTAAAGGAATTTTTGTGGCCTCAATGAATGGTCCTAAGGCGTGGATTTTTAAAGGAATTTTTGTGGCCTCAATGAATGGTCCTAAGGCGTGGATTTTTAAAGGAATTTTTGTGGCCTCAATAAACCGTCCTAAGGCGTGGATTTTTAAAGGAATTTTTGTGGCCTCAATGAATGGTCCTAAGGCGTGGATTTTTAAAGGAATTTTTGTGGCCTCAATGAATGGTCCTAAGGCGTGGATTTTTAAAGGAATTTTTGTGGCCTCAATGAATGGTCCTAAGGCGTGGATTTTTAAAGGAATTTTTGTGGCCTCAATGAATGGTCCTAAGGCGTGGATTTTTAAAGGAATTTTTGTGGCCTCAATGAATGGTCCTAAGGCGTGGATTTTTAAAGGAATTTTTGTGGCCTCAATGAATGGTCCTAAGGCGTGGATTTTTAAAGGAATTTTTGTGGCCTCAATGAATGGTCCTAAGGCGTGGATTTTTAAAGGAATTTTTGTGGCCTCAATGAATGGTCCTAAGGCGTGGATTTTTAAAGGAATTTTTGTGGCCTCAATGAATGGTCCTAAGGCGTGGATTTTTAAAGGAATTTTTGTGGCCTCAATGAATGGTCCTAAGGCGTGGATTTTTAAAGGAATTTTTGTGGCCTCAATGAGCGGTCCGATGTTTTTAAATATTGAAAATAAAATATGAGATTAGGGAAACCACTGTATATCATTTCATATTATTTTAAGTTTGGAGCACCATATGTGTTCGTTTGGCACATTACACGCTCCTCCTCTTCCGAAATGGACACTCTAATGAATTTCCGATAAAAGTTTTTCGGTTTTGTGTTTTGCTTTTTGGCATTGAAAATTTTGCAGACTAATTTTATTTACAAATTATGATTTATTGGTTTTTAATTTACTTGGAGTTGCGGCAGCAGTGAAACCGAAACCAACAAACCCTAAACATTTTGTGGTTAAAGGTGAGGCTGCTTTCCTTAGCACTTAGCTATAAAAAATTAGATGACTGGAGAGAAGAAGGACGAGAATTGTATTGGATACACAAGGATGAGTTTTAAATGAATATTAAAAATTTGTTTAAAGTATTCCACTTGAAATTATAAGTACAAAAATACAATAGATAATCATTGAAAATGATGGCGATGATGCTGATGAAGATGCTGACACAAAGCCCAAGTGCTCGGAATTGAATAGAACGTGCGATACAATTAAATATTCATAATAAAATCTGGAATAAATTTATATGCAACTCTCGTAATTTATAATCACCCTTCACGTAAGGATATCAGGGATCGTGTGTACATGGGATTCATTCACGCGTTGCCAAACACAAACACAGAGACACACACTCTCACAGAGATAGATACAGGGCCTAGAAGAAGAATTTCATGCAAATGTGTCTGGCGGCACGGTAATGCAACATATGAAGGATACTTGAATATCATCGTTTGCTCCGTTGCCGTTGTCTATAACAAAGTGCTGGCTGTGGAAAAAAACAAATCGGCAGGATAGCTATGAATGGATGAAGAAGTCAAGGGCTGTTACCACCATTGGGTGGTAATGTTTTGTTTATTGTAACATAAGGCGGTGGCTAGCACAGCACATCATGAGAGATATATTGAATATATATGTGGAGAGGAGTGTGGGTACAGTTGTGTTCGTGTGCATTAATTTTTTGCCTCATATTGTTGCATGGTCATTGAGATAAAAGTCAATGCAACGTGCAATGTCGTTACACATGACCAAACAAATTGACCACACCCCAGACACATTGTGGCATGGGCTGGAGATAGACACTGGCCGGCCACCGTTGGCACACACACACGCAAGCACACATCAAATGTCAATAAAGGTTGGAGGGGGACGGACAATTTTAGTAAATTTGCAAAAAAAGGGAGTACAGCAGTATGCAAATTCTCTCGTCTCGTGATGTTTAAATCCTTAAACATTCAGTGCACATAAATTGTTGTCCCTTTAGGACTTGAAAACAAATGACAAATAAAACAGGGATGGTTTTTTCTTTTTCGTTTTTCAAAAGCTGACACAGCAGCCAGAACTTTTAATTTCATGGCCAACAAGTGACCAGAAATTTAAATTTTGCAACCCTCTACCCCTCTGTCCGCGTAGTTGAGGACAGCATACAACACGTTTTCGCAAATCTATTTAATGTGTACATTTGGAAGGAGATTGGTTTTTTGTTATTTTTTTTTAAAATAACGACGACGACGATACATAGCTGTCACGACATTCCGGTTAAGTGACCTTGAAAAGCGGATTATTAAAAAAGTAGAAAGTACATATGTATGAATGCTATGTCGAAACATAAAAATACCCTATAGTGGTGATGCTCAATTTCTACTCTTGCTAGTGGCAAAGGTAGAGTTTGAAATATGAAGTTTAGTACATGTCCATTCTCTATGTATATAGAAATAATTCTAAAGAATCATTTTAAGGTAAAGCTCAAAGACTGGTCTGCTTTTCAAGATATTGGACTTTTATTGTAGAGAAAGAAAGTACTGTATTTTTTGAATAATATTTGTGGACAAAAGCCGAGGGTAAATATCTGTTCAATAAAGACTTATAAAAATAAAATATACCCAAATCCAACTGTCCGTGTATTGAAATCACGATAGAGCTCCCAATCCCCATGTAACGATATCCCAAAATTTCAGGTATTTTTAGGACTTTGCACAATTTTTATAACCGAATTGGCTGTAATTTAGTCATCAGTATTAGTCTACTTTTAGGGTAGCACCCATATTACGGTACCTCCCATATTTCGGTATCTAGGAGAGCTTAAGTATGTTTTGCAACCGAATTGGATCTTATTTCATATTTTGGATTCTTCTTGGGTAGAAAATATCTCTACAAAGATATTGGCCGTGTTATTATTATTTTGCCTTTTGGCACGTTTTTAAGCGGAATTAGATTCAATTGCATATTTTGGATTCTCATCGGGTAGAAAATCTTCCTATCAAAATACCTTCCTACCCTCGATATTTTCGGGACAAGGTCCATACAGTCATAGTTAGTTTCAGGAACACCGTATTCTTGATTTTAATTTTCAATATTTTCAATGGGCTGGTAAATGAATACCAATCATTATTAAGGATTGTAACTTTGCATATATATATTTGAAGATTTAAAAGAGAAGAAAAATAATTTAGTTTTTTGTAATTGAAGAAAAATCCTTATTTTTTATGGCGGGCGAAGATTCTAACGGTGCTATTATTGACTTCGATCAAAAATTAACAAAATTGTGAACCTTTGAAATTTTATTTTGGAAATTCGGCTATTTTTTTACCACCAACTAAGTTAAGAAGTAAAGAATATATTCACCGATTGGATTTATCCTAGTTCATACGATAGCTATACACTCAAAGAGAAACGTGTCAAAATTTTGAATCGATTGAATTATTAGTTTTTGAGTTATCGTGCTCGCAATTCGTATATTGGAGTGTATCTTACTTAACACTAGATTGCCGAGAGCAGTCATTTTGACGGTTTTTAAATTTCAAGTACAAAAACAATTGTGTATATTATGACTCAGCTTTTTAAAATTTGGTGACTTTTTCTACCACATAGAACTACGTTTATTAATCATAGTAGCTGCTTCCTCCCCTCTTTCATTCCCCGTATTCACATGTGCTATACCTAAATAGCCTAAAAGCGGTCATTTTGACCTTTTTGAAATAGTAAATAATCAAACTACTTTTATTACTGTATAAAGTAAATTTCTTATATGACCAGATCGGTACAACAACATAGAAACCCGTTTGCTACTTTAGAAACACATACGAACACACAAATCGGGAAAAATTAATTTTATATTTCCAGTCGATTTCACTCTTAGAGTAAAGTCTTCCTCTTTTTTCGAACGTTTTGTCCGCGCTCTTATTTTTCAAAAGGGGAAACCCGAGAGCCCTAACACCGAAAACAAATAATAACAACGTTTTGTATGATTGTAAATAATGTAACAAATATTAAAAAAATAGTTTAAAAAAATTTCTTTACACAATAAAAAATTTTTCAGAACGAAGTCATTTTGACCGATTTTAGGCAATATAGGTATATACAAAATTCCCGTCTTTCTAGTGTTAAAGTAAACTTTAAAGTTTTAATCAAATTTGTTTTACCGTTCACCTCACATGAGATGCACAAGTTTTCAAAATATGGACCTTTTGAGGGAGAGGTACAAGAAGAAGTGGTTTGACGAATATCATCTTCTAAGTAAGGTGAAGATATTACGATGCTTCCGCTTTATATGAGATGTTCATTTTCAAAATTTGGACTCTTTGTCGGGTGATGTACTAGGAGGAGTGGACCGATAAGTCCCATAAAAATTATAATATAAGGTTGTATGGTTAAACTAAGTTTGTAAATTAACTCCAAATTGTCTGAAATTTGGTCCAAAGACAAAAGTCAAATTTATCATAGTTTCGAGCCATAAGGATGAGGTTATAGAAATTAAATTATACGGAACGTGCTATCGATTCCAATAAAAGTTTCATATATTTTTCTGAATTTTATGGGTTTGTATTTTTGAATATCACTCTTATGATTATGTGCTTATCAACGCGTTGACCATCTTTTGGGTGATGTATGACACAGTACTGAAAATATTCGGACGGTTCAAATAAAATATTTTGGTAGAAGTTAGAAAGAAACGCCAGTGGATGTTGGACTATGATAAAACATTAACGCATTTTTTCTGTTTTCTTAAATCTGTGTTAAATAATATATTTTAAGAGAAGATTATGGTTTACACAATCGACCAAATGCTCAAGTAATTGGCAACATTTTGGAAAAAAATTAAGAGACTGGAGGGGTTACAGATATGTTAAGTCCTGTGCAGGATCGCTGAAATTATCGCTACTGTAAGTCAAAGTTTTACCGGAAAAGTTTTTCGAACAAAGTTTTCTTCGGCAATGTAGAACATTCGGTCCACTCGGCGGGTATGTTTAAAAACAAAATTATTATGTATTTGTGCATATGTTTGTAACAGGCAAAAGGAAACGAGATAGACACATGGTTCCTTTTGAGAATATGCATAGAATCACTTTCTGAGTCGATTTATGCATGTCCGTCCGTCCATCCGTCCGTCTGTAGATGTTAAATTGTAAACAAAGTACAGGTCGCATTTATTATCCGATTTGCATGAAATTTGGCATTGAGTACTGAATTAGGTGCAGAATGATGTGTGCCAAGTTTGAAGAAAATCGGTTCAGATTTAGATATAGCTCCCATATATATTTTCGTCCGATTTAATGTTAATGGTGTACCAAAGTCCCTATATATCATTCGATTTGCACGAAATTTGGCAGAGAGTACTGAATTAGGTCCGGAATGATGTGTGCTAAGTTTCGTGAAAATCGGTTCAGATTTGGATATAGCTGCCATATATATTTTCGTCCGATTTTATGTAAATGTTGTACCAAAGTCCCTATATATGGTTCGATTTTTACGAAATTTGGCACAGCGTAATGAATAAAGTCTGGAATGATGTGTGCTAAGTTTCGTGAAAATCGGTCCAGATTTAGATATAGCTCCCATATATATTTTCGCCCGATTTAAGGTAAATGAGTCTCCAAAGTCCTTATATATATTTCAATTTGCACAAAATGTGGCATAGGGTACTGAATAGGGGCCAGAATAATGTGTGCTAAGTTTAGTGAAAATCGGTTCAGATTTAGATATAGCTCCAATATATATTTTCGTCCGATTTAATGTAAATTGTGCACAAAAGAACCAAAGATTGGCCGACCCGCACACAATTTTGTACAATGTACTGAAGTTGCTATAACCTTTCGTGTGTCAAGTTTTCTTGAAATTGGTTCAGATTTACATATAGCTCCTATATATACTTTCGTCCGATTTGAAGTAAATTGTGTACTAAAAACCCATATCTAGGCCGATTGCCAAAACGTATTAAAATTAATATAAATTAATCTCGGGCAAGTTTTCTTGAAATCGGTTAAGATTTTGGTATAGCATAGCTTCCATATATAATTTTGACCTATTCATGTTGATTGTAAACCAAATAATAAATAGGTGCTTATATGATATTACATTTTAAACAGTGAAGCTACCAAATTGCGTGCGTACAGTTTGCTTAAAGTCTATTTACAAAGTATGGAATAGATTGCAGGATGGCATGTGTAAGGATTGATGTTAGTCGGTTTACTTATAGATCCCATTATTACTTATAGATCGCATTTTTAAGTTCCTTCGAAAAGACGACATCTGCAAATATACATATGTAGAATATCCCCAAAGTGGTGAAGGGTACCATATAGTCGGCCCAGTCCGACTTTACTAATTTCTTTACTGGTTCATGAAATTGAGATTTTGATACAATTGTGTATAATAAGGCAAAATACATTGATGTAAATAATAAAAATACAATTATCTCATTTGTTATTGTTGTTTTGTATCTGTTAAATGAGTACTGAGATATAGAGCTCTAAAAAAGTGCCGAATTGTCCCTACTCGAATCTTAGTTTTTGCATGTGTTTGAATTTGTCACTTTCAAAAGATATATTTTTCTAAAAAGAAAAATTAATTTTATAATTACTGAACTACGATTCGACAGGTGTGGACTTCTTGTTATTTGGGAAAAGCTAAATATCGAATTTTAAGGAATTTGAAAAAATGAAAGAATCGAAATTTTTTAAGGCATTAAAGCTGCCACTGAAAGGTGCTAGTGAGTACACCGCTTAAGGGCTATTAAATGCGTTATTCTTATTCGATGTTCATTTTACTACATGAAAGCTATTGTAGATGTTCTTGATGCTTGTCATCACACTGTGCTCCAAAAATGATTGACCAGCACCCAATCTTTTTAATCTAATTTTAAATTTTATAATCCATAAACTACGATTCGACAGGTGTTAGAGTTTTAGAAGAGTTTAATACTATTTACATTAGTGTCCAAATTCGTACATATGTGATGTAGGGCATGCTATGGGCAACACACCCTCTCGGACAATTCATTACAATTTTCAATTTAAAATGTGCAAAATACAGACAAAAAACTCATCCCTCCCCATGACAATCCGTCCTGTCATAACCTCACGTTACTCACTAATCCTTTGGGTAAACTCTTCAAAAAATATTTGTTTACGCTGCTCTAAAAATTTGTCTTGCTTAAGCTCGAAATCAACACACACACAAAGACACAGACAAACAAATATTTTGCAGGACTAGGATATTTTGCAAAAATTAAATTTCTCTAAAGACCAACAAATCCTTTAGCGAAAAAAGGATGTTTTGGTGTAGTTCTTGTTGTTGTTGTCGTCGTTGTTTTAGCCGAAATTTACGGTGGCTGGCGTAAACAAATGTTTGCATTTTTTGCCAACATTGGCAAAACATTCCATTCTTCTTCTTCTACTAATTCGAAGGTATTTTTGGCCATACCCTTGCCTTCCCTTGATGCTGCTGTTGCCGCTGATGATGTGGATGATAATAGGACTGTTGAGATTTATCCGACAGATTACCACGACTACCATGAATTGTTTTCATTGTTGCGGGGAGAGCGGGGTATAAATGGTGGTGATAGCTAGGTCTTTGTTTTGCAAAAAATGCTAAAACCCTCCAAAATCAAACCATTCGTTACTTTTTTCCTTTTGTTCCTGGCTGGGCTAAACAATTTCAATACATTAAACCTATTTCCAGATTTAGGCTGAGAGATAACATTTTTCACTTCATAAGTCTGTTGCCATTTCAATGTTTGTTTGTTTTGTTTCCTTTCTAGGTGAACGGAAATACATTTGTATTGATACGATTTTTTGGTTTTATGGTAGGCTGGAAGATTTTTTAAATGCTCGAGGATTTCCATTTCATTGGATTTGCCAATTGTTTCTGCTTTTATTTCATTTAGTTTCGAATATCGATTTCAATCGATTGCAATACCAATGTTCTCTGTTCAATGAAGGAAGTAACAACAATTTGCATATCAACAAAGTGCTTGATTGATTGATGGATGAATGGATTGATTGATTCCAATGTTCAAGAATGAACATGTTGTTATTGTTCCGCATGATTGTAACAATGATGTTTGAGAGTTCGCCTCTTGATTTTGGCAATTTGAAGTTAATTTAAATACTGAATGAATGGAACAATATTGAAAATCTAATTGTTGTCGAAAAACATATGTGAACTGATTGCAATCAAAATAGAAGATTATTTTAAAAGGATTTTTTGCAAATGGAATTTTATGTACGTTTTTTTCTATCAATTGAATATGTATATTGGGAAAAAATAAAATTGAATATATTTCAGGAGGCCTGAAGCATTAGTTGTTAAATTGTGTGGAATAACATTTGATGAGTTTATTTTTTGAATTCTAAGTTTCGCCACAATTAGTTTTGACATATACAATATGGAATTTGTTCGGAATCTACTATGAAAATAAAAAAATATAAAGGATGATTTTTTAGCTGCTTTTGTTTTTGTTAACACTCCATTCTCGGGGTCAAAAATGTTTTTGATATAATTCGAATCTACACTAATGTCCCTACAAAATTTCAAGTGAAAATCTCAAGAACTCTTGAAGATATAGCAGATTTATTGTGTCAGCATCAAGTGACGGCTTCTCAAACTTTAAACGAGTATTTCTGTAAAAAATTTTTTTGCGAATGGCGGCCACCATAACTCAAAAGCTAATAACCCAATCGATTCCAAATGAGTTCCCTTAAACTGTTCAAGTTCGTTTGTTTGGTCTATAATTAAAAGTTGTTTTTGAAAGCTGGCCGAAGTTCCAGTTTCTTATCGAAAAAATGTGTTCAGGGGCGAAGCTCATTTTGGCTCAATGGGGGGGAGGGGGGGGGGCCGGGCCCCCAGGGCCGCCCCCCTGCGTACGTCCCTGATGGGAGCTATATCTAAATCTGAACCGATTTCTCCCAATTTAAATAGGGATCGTCCTTGGGCCATATAAATGAGCAGTGCCAAATTTCATCCAATTCGGATTATGAATGCAACAAGTACTTTGTTTACAATTTAACATGGACAGACAGACGGAAGGACGGATGGCCATGCATAAATGGACTCAGAAAGTGATTCTCAAAAGGAACCGTGTGTCTATCTCGTTTCCCTTTGCCTGTTACAAACATATATACAAAGGCATAATACCCTGTACCGCAGTGTGGTGAAGGGAAATTTATTATACAGTCACAGTCAAAGTATTCAAGTATGTTGTCAAACTCTTGGGACTTGTGATGCTAGACCAACCTTGTATACCGATCGTCATATCTCGACTAGGTGAATAGAGACATGTGTGTTCGTCGGTCCTTCTGTCCATTATAATTTTATATACCAAATGTCACGAAATTTTGCATGACCAAAGAAGAAGGCCCCTATTGGCTTTTGTAATGATCCGTTAATATTTAGGGGATGAAATGGACCAAAAACTGTATTTTGTCGGTTTTTCTGGTCGCTCAAGAGGTTACAATTGTGACCCGAACACCACGAAATTTTACACAGAGAGAAGAGTTTGGCCATAAAATAATCATGACAGTTTTATTGACGATCGGACAATATTTAGCGGGTCAAATGGACCCAGACTTTTGTTTGTATTGTATGGCGTATATATTTACCCTGGCGGACATCGGCCCGAGAAGTTGATAGTATATCCTAGAGGAGTGTTTGATCCTTAATAATACCATTTTTACTGTTGTATGCACTCGGATGTGAGATTTATATTTATATATAGATAAACACACGTGTATACGTATTTTTATATGATTGTTCTTTTGTACATGAACATCAGAGTAGAAGGTGAACATGTCGCGCGGATCGATATACAATTTTAAAGAAAGAGCACGGCTTGGTCTTACTATTGTATGGCTTCCTAGTCTTTCTAGAGGCCTCTATTGTAAGCGATCATAACGAATTTTACACGGATAAGGGTCTAGCCAAATATTTAGAATGGCTGTTTTGAAAATGTTTGATCAATATTTAGAGGGTCAATTGAACCAAGAATTTTGTGTGTAAAATAAACCAATTTGAATCGAATGACGTAAATGTTAACTCCGGAAAAATGATTTGGAAAATATGCCGGAGTAAGAAAAAGGAACTGTTGGCATCTAATTAATTATCGGAATAAATACCTGCAGAAAATTATAGTTCGATGGTGGTTGTGTAGACTATACTGCTCCGCTCACTGGTTTTATATTGAATTTACATACATGTTGTTGTTATTATGTTGTTATTAAATTAGTAAATTGTTATCAGGAAAAAATACCATACTGCAGACTCTAAAATTTTGCTTAGACATGGAACATACCGAAAATGATGTGTGGAAAATATATTGGAATATGGAGTTGGATCATTATATTGGGTCTATATTTAACGTGCCCAAAACATCGAATAATGCAGGTACGGCTGTTAAGGGGTTATCTCGGCCCGAAAGGTTTTCCTTGTATAGGCCATTAAACATGATCCTTATGCAAAAATATTTTATAAATTGAAATGATTTAAAGTATCTTGTTACAGAAGTTTGTCCATCCATAATAATACTGATGTTTACTACAAATAAATTGAATTACTTAGGAACAAATTACTCAGCATTAGACGATTATCAATAGCACATTGTTTGTCCATCTATGCCACAAAAAAGAAAAAAAGAAAGACAAAGATAACTTTTACTGGAAATCAAAAAAGTTTTACACAAAGTGCATCATTGTTCTCCGCAGGAATATTGCAAAAGTTTGTAAAAACAACAACAAAAACAGGAAAAAGGTAGATTAAAATGTTCATGGAACCAGAAGATGCATTTGTCTGTTGACAAAGGATGGCAAACCTCGGCAGTAAGTAATCGATTATTTTATCAATTACTTATTGTCCTGTGTAATCATCATCTTCAACCATGGTATGTTGTCTGTCCTTGGTTAACAAAAAAATGTCGACTTTCGTTTGAAATTAACTTCATTTTCGTTATCAAGAATGGCAGACATGTCAAAAGTCAAATGAAAGTAAATTAAAAACAAAATCCTTGCAATAATAACAACAACGGACAGCAATGAGAACAATGACTATGATAAACAATTGGCAATCCATGAAATCAATAAACTCTTTAAAATGGGGAAAATCAGCTGTGGTTTGGCAGAATGGATGAAAACGTCACAAAACCATTGTTAAAAGAGTTCGGAAAAGGACATACATAAATGTATGTATGTGTGTCTGCATGCATTGGAGTCTATGGTTTGGGTCATAAAAGTCACAACCAAATGTTACTAATTGCACAATGCACTCTCAGCTATCGGCCGCCATCCATAATAAACATTGTTGTCCACAGTCCTTGCCACATCGCTGATTGTCGCAGCCTCATTAAATTCCGTACAGTATAATGACTGACTCCACTGGCCACTGTGGATGGCTCGATGCTTGGCTGGCTCACTGGCCGTCCAATGGTTATTATCACCAACAACACGAAGTAATCATTGGCGAAAAATTATCCGGCGGAGACCTGTTTCAATGCACGGCTCGTTAATCATCAAAGCCATGAATTGCAATTAATGAATGCCAGAGATTACGGACCGGTCGCCGCAGACACACAACAGCCTCAAATGGCTGGGTAAAGTTGAGAAAAAAATCTTCTTGAAATCAATGATGTATTTTCTCTTAGAATATCAGCGGACTTTCATGGAGTGTTGTTTATCATTTGCGAAAATTTTCTGCAAATTTGTCAGTGAGTGTGTGCGGTATAATGGAAATCACGAAGTCACCGCATTAGCTGGTAAAACACTTTCGTTTCTTGCCAAAGCTAAAATTGAAGGTGGGTTTTGTTTTAATTTACATGGAAAACCGAAATTTCCACTCCAGCGCAGAAGTCATTATCAAGAGCAGACATGTTTTCAGGAAAAGTACTAATGATGGTGTCTAGTACACTGAGAAAAAATAAATAATTAAAATAGTTTTTTTTTTACTATTCCACGAAGAGAGCTTGAGAATAATTCAGTAAAATGGGCATTCAAAATACTTAAACTCAATTATGATATTTATATATGGGCTATATAATACGGTAAACTAGTTTCAAGAGAAAAGGATATACCAAACTTGGAAAATTGTCCTAGGACCTTGAACAAAAAAAGTGACTGTTAAAAAATGTTGAAAATCCGGTTGTTTCTGGCTATAGCAAAACGTGGACGATGTTGATCATTTTTGGCAGGGGAATTTTCTACCAAATGGTAATCCAAATATTCAATTACAGCTATACGAAGGCAGTTCAGAAAGTTATTAACCTAGCACAAAAAGCGCCTTATAAACAGAAAACAATTAAGTGTTTTGAACACATGTTAAATTTTGTTTCGATCTGGCAACTCCTTCAGAGTAGACCCCATACCTATGTTGATACTTTTTGGTAGGGAGTTTTTGTGTCAAACGAGTATCTGTTCAAAAAAGACGCATCCGTCTTTTTGAACACCTATTTTTATATGACAGAGTTGCCAGATCGAAATGAAATTTCACATGTGTTCATAACAGAGAAAGAACTTTCCGAACTGTCCTCGTATTAGTTGAAAAAGTGCCAAATGATGGCAGGTATCATTATGTGGGGTTCAGAGTAGACCCCATACCTATGTTGATACTTTTTGGTAGGGAGTTTTTGTGTCAAACGAGTATCTGAAATATTAAATATGTAAGACTAAAACTACAGACACACAGATTGAAAAATTGGGATTAATCTTGAACGAAAAAGATGGGGGAAGATTAAAACATGTCAGAAATACCTAGGAAACCAGAAATATACGATTAAAGCCAATTGGGTTTAATATGAGCCCATATTCCTTACAATACCCAAAATATCGAAGTTTGGGAGGTACCGTTATCGTGAAGCTAATCTATAAAGTGAACCAACTTTCATAATTAGCAGGAAGATATGCTGCGGAATAAGGAAAATACAAAATCCGCTGCTTGCGCAAGTACCGGTGCCTCAGATCCATACAAGAGCGAGGGTAGTTTCAGTGTCTTGTAGAGTGTGAGTTTGGTCTGGAGATAATTTACGTAGACCAAATCTCAAAACTGATGTCATTTGGGGGTACCGACATCTTGAGCGTTGATATAATGGTAATTTACTGCCAGACCCACATTGGCAGACTTCTTCCAATTTCTTCAAAGTGACTGTTACCACTGTGCGTAAAGCGGTGTACACAATATCATTTTTGACTGTCAACTTTTTTATCGATTACTGACTGTCCAACAACCATAAATATTTTTGTGGTTGCCTGATGAATGACAAACATGTGAGGCCACACTATCAAACAAGCAAAATTTGGGCAAGACATGTGTTGTTTGGTGTACAGAGTGTCATTTCCGATCACCTATGCACCTCGTGTGACATTTTTAGCAGGATTTTAAAAAAGTTCACAAGATAGTCTGTCACCTTGTCTGACTTCGTTAGGTATTGAAAGGCTCCGAGAGGTTCTTTCGGACTTTAACTACTAACCTTGTGCTTGTTAAATGCCGAACGCAGACATGGCTTTACACATCCTTGAGCGGATAAGGCTGTCGAATGCTGCTCGACGAATAGGCTGAATGTGTCGATGTGTTTTTCGTTGGTCTTTTCCAGGATTTGACGCAGAGTGAAAATCTGGTCAATAATTGTTTTGCCAGGTCTGAAGCCGCATTGGTACGGTCCAATAATGTCATTGACCATTGGATTCAGTCGTTCACACAGCACGCTCAATAGCACTGTATATGTGATGGTAAGGAAACTAATCCCTTTATAGTTGGTACATTTACTTCTCTATTTTTCTGTGCACGGGATGCAGGATACTGATGTTTCAGTCATTCCGCATGCATTCCTCTAGGCGAATATTACGAATCAGCTGGTGCATGCTCCTGATCAGCATCTGACCGCCGGTATTGAATAGTGCAACTTGTACCCATCGGCACCTCCTGCACCTGGGAGTGTCATTTTAATCAAGGATGTCTTGTTCGGACACTTTTTGTGCGGAAAAGAAACGAATCCCGGACCCGGACTTTCGTCACCGGAATATGACTCAACCATCAGTCTTCCCTACCGAAAAGCGGTTGAAGGCATGGGTGGAACTGCCGAGATAAAGGTTATTATCTTCTACATTCTATCGTAGAATAGCTGTATCCTGCTTTATTTACCAGACAAACGTTCGTTTTTGGAAAGTTATAACCGTCTGATTGCAAGGGATTTTAATGCTCATAAGCTTTGGCATTCCGTCCTATGTAATTACGAGAAGTGTATATCGCTAGCGTAGTAAACTGATAGCGCCACATTTTGAATGAGGATGCCTCCACGAGAATTAGAGGTGATTGCCACAGCTCGCCACACATCACCATTGCCGCACCTGGTCAGGTCTGCTTACATCATTTTCCTAGGTTCAAACCATATACCTTATCATCGTCTTCATTAAGGGGACCCCCCATTCTCGGGGTCAAAATTTTTGTTGATAGAAATCGAATCTACACTGATTAAAGAATGTCTCTACAAAATTTCAAGTGAAAATCTCAAGAACTGTTGAAGATATATCCGATTTATTGTGTCAGCATCAAGTGACGGCTAAAGGGCTTCTCAAACTTTAAACGCGTTTTTCTCTAAACATTTTTTTGCGAATGGCGGGCACGATAACTCAAAAACTAATAATCCAATCGGTTCCAAATTTTGCAACGTTTCTCTGGGAGTGTATAGCTCTCGTATGAACTAGGATAAAGCCAATCGGTGAAGATCTTCCTTATCTTTTAACTTGGTTTTTGGTAAAAAATTGGCGATTTTTCAAAAATATTTTTTCAAAAGTCCACCATTTTGTTAATTTTAGAGCGAAGTCAAAAATCCTAGTTCATACGAAAGCCAGACATGTACTCTTTCTAACACCGTTGGAATTTTCGGATTCCGATGTTCCAGTGAGCAGTTATCATGCCCGCCATCAAAAATAAGGACTTCTCTTTAATTACAAAAAACAACAACAAAACAATAACAAAATTTTTTTGTAAATTATTAACAAGCATTGGTATTGATTTACCAGCCCATTGAAATTCTTGAAAAATTAAAATCGAGAATGGGTGGGGTTCCCTTAATAGGAATCACGGTAAAGCTGTTTGGCAAGGTTTAAGAGAGTTAACTAATCACCGATTCAGAGAGCTGCATAATCCCACAAATCGTCGGTTTGCAGAGAGAAATATTGGATACATCATAACAGCTACAGCCGCCCGCCATAAACTAGCTGAACGGGTAACCGAATGGAAACCAAATTTCCCAGCAGAGGCGATGGTACTTGCGAATGACCGTGATGAGCTTCGTGGTATAAAACCTGAAGACCGAAGAGTGAAATGAGCTGAAACTAGTGAATTGTAGGCATGGTTAAGTCACTCCCGAACCCTGGAAGCGATGTAACGGTGAAAAATCAGAAGTGATGTGCAATTCATTTTAACAGCCAGTTCATAAAACACACCAGTGCGTGTTTCTTAGTATAAGAGCTCTCAAAGCCGAGGAGGTACAACTACAATTAACGAAGAATGATATTGCAGGTGTCAGTCGAAATGACCAAAGCGTTGAGGCTGAATATAATTTCAAACCTTGAGCAGAGTGGGTGTCTTTAGCCACCAACATTGATCCTAAGTCTGAAAACAGGTAAGCATGCCAGTACATGCCGATTTCACTTTTGTCCTTCCAATTGCCCAACATCAACATGGATTCTAGAAGATTCATAGCATAACAGCAGCATAAATTATAGAAAACCTTCGAAACAGTCAATCACGCAAAGCTGCTCGAGGACATACATAACACCAATTTCGGCTTAGTCAGTAATGTTTGGATTCAGAAACAAGAAGTCGACTCGTACATGTCATTACATCATGGATAACACGTTACTAAAACTCAAGTACATCAATCCGACTACTTCAACATCATATATACAGCGTTCTTAGCTTTCTACAATTTCGATTTAACAACTAATGCGCATAGTAAAATTGATATTATATTTTTTTTGTCACCCCGTCAAGGTTTTTTTAAAACCTCGTCTGGTAACTCCCCGCAAAGTGACAACATATCAAAGTCCAATATCAAACAAATGGAGAGTCCAGTTTGATCCAAACTTAAACATCGAAATAGTTTGTATCCTGGTGGGTAGCCATTCAGAGTCACTGGTAGTTCTTCGAAGGAGTGGACCAATGGGTCCCATCTTCAAAATTGATCTGGGCTTGGTAAAGGTAATAGATTGTGGAAAGTTTGGTTAAAATCGGACATTCCATTAGCCTGATATTGGATTTATAAATATTGGAAATTTTGAGGTGCCAGAAGGAGTGGACCAATGGGTCCCATCTTCCTACTTGATCTAGTTTTGGTAAATATAATAGGTTGTATAAGGTTTCGTTAAAATCGGATAGTTTTTTGGGGGAGATACCAGAAGGATGGTGTGATATTTTCCATCTTTGAACTTAAATTGATTTTGGAAGAAATATTAAGATGTGCAAAGTTTGGATGAAATCGATTATTCCCTTCGAGAGTTATCGTGCGCACCAACCAGACAGACGGACAACGAACGAACGGACATATGTAAATCGACTCCAAATTTTTTCTGAAACGGATTTGGTCCAAAGAAACATGCACATTTTCACCGCATCAAAGTGTTTATGCCCTCATTAGCCATAAGGCTGAGGGTATTCAAATTCAAAAAATCTCCCTAATCTTTGCCCAAAAATACATATTTTGTTAAATGTATCATTAAATACGTTTACCATATACTCAACAAGTAGGAGAAATTAGTACTAAATGTATCGCTTATACCAAAGCTAGTACTTCATAATTCGAACTCAGAAATTTCTCGCTGTGTTCTCAAAGTAATATCCGTTTCTAAGGTACACATTCAACACCAATCAAACGAGGAAATAAAGGTGTGTGTGTGTGTGTGAGTATTCAAGACGATCATAAAATTTGAATTTAATGATGACCGCAAAAGTGCGTCATTACATTTGAGGTGAAATAACTATTTTAGATTGTGTGGCACACACAATTACACCCTACCACTCATACACCACAAACCATTCTGCACAACCCCTTTAACTTTCACTCACACTCGGTTTCACTCACTACTACTCCAACTCTAAATCTGTCCTTAATATCCTTTTGTGTAAGCATTAAGTTTTATGTTTATGACTTTGAGGATATGTTCCGAGATACATTTGCAAATGAAAGAACACGTCATTTTGGATAGAACAACAACAGCATCGATTTGAATGAAATTCGTCGTCTACAGTTGGCGGTATGGGGGAAAATGTAAGTGTGTGTGCGTACATTTGTGTTTGCCAGGATTTGCAAATGACATTTATTTGTACGCCTCAAGTCAGTTGTAAATGAAGAAATTAATTAATTGGTCATTTTTGTAATTGAGAGAAGTTGAGAGATGTTTACTACGGGGGGTAATGAGTTGAGGTGAAAACGAAATGTTGCAGTTGTAGAAGTTAAAAGGCTAAAATGTTGTTAATATGGGAAACACACTTATGGCCATAACATACAATATCATATAACTGACTACTGTGTTAATTGCAATAGTCTTGTGTGTTCGTTATGGTCACTAAGCTGCAGTAAAATTCTTTGTAATTATGTGCATATAAAAATGTTTAAGGCAGGCATATAATGTAAAAAAAATACCATACAATAAGAACTCAAATTCCGAGTAGAAAAATTTCGAATGAACAAAGAAGCAGATAAAGTGGTGGAAAATGTGAGTAAATACATTGTCAAACTTACGACTAGGTATTTGCCTTTATTGTGGATGCAAAGGGAAAAGTGGCCAGGGTAAAGCTGATAAATTATAAACCATAAAAGACAAAATTCTCTAAAAACAAGCCTGATCTTTCATCTACTTCCTCAATACGGGAACGACTATTAGGTTTAAAGTCGCGCAGAAAGAGAGCTTCCCGTTTCAGATACAAAGAAAAAGCTGAGCCCACCTAAAGTTAAAGGAGACATGGGCGAGATTCCATTGGCTAAGGTCAAAACTGGCCTAGAATCCCAATGACCAGAGTAACATTGGAATCTTCCGGTAAATTGGGGTATCCCAAAAGAACTTCCCGGAGTGTACAAAAAAGGTTGTAGACGACAAAGCCGTCATCTTAAGCAATAAATACCATGAAACACTACAGGGACTAACTTCGATACGCTGAAATCCGCAAAGTGGTGCTGGATACGATGGAGTAGACTCTATCGAAATGTGAAGATTTGAATAAGAGCGCATTTTGATATATTTGGCTAGAGACACACTCGAGACAATAAAATTCATGCTGGTGGGGAATAAGGACATTGCTCAATTACAGGACATTGATCAATCACAACATAACTCATGTTCGAAATCGTTGATCTGCAGAACAAGACACAGCTAATGAAAATATAAGAAATCTTCCACAGGGAGGATATGAAGATAAAAATTTCTTTGTGGTAGGATTGGACCAGTCTTCAATGACAAGTCTACCCAAGACGGAGGCCAAATTGTACTATCTGTCCAACGCAGCCTTCTGGAGTCAAAGCTTGATGAAAAGGAAATCAGAAAAATCAGTAAGGGGGAAACTCCAATCAATAAGAAGTCTGTTATTAGAGGACAATAGGAGTCAGACGTCAACAATGGATCTGATTGAAATATTAATTAAAAGAAAGGACTCTTAAAAATAAGGTACAAAGTTTTCAACACAAATACTGATTCTCGACTGAAACCCTGTTATTTTTTATGTGTGGTGCTGGATATGATGGAGTAGACTCTATCGAAATGTGAAGATTTGAATAAAAGCGCATTTTGATATATTTGGCTAGAGAGACACTCGAGACAATAAAATTCAAGCTGGTGGGGAATAAGAACATTGCTCAATTACAGAAGGCAATTGTCCTTGTTTGAGATTTAGGCAGCCAGGTCACAACATAACTCATGTTCGAAATCGTTGATCTGCAGAACAAGACACAGCTAATGAAAATATAAGAAATCTTCCATAGGGAGGATATGAAGATAAAAATTTCTTTGTGGTAGGATTGGACCAGTCTTCAATGACAAGTCTAGCCAAGAGGACAAGTCTAGCCAAGACGGAGGACAAATTTTACTATCTGTCCAACGCAGCCTTCTTACAAAACGGGAGTCAAAGCTTGATGAAAAGGAAACCAGAAAAATCAGTAAGGGGGAAACTCCAATCAATAAGAAGTCTGTTATTAGAGGACAATAGGAGTCAGACGTCAACAATGGATCTGATTGAAATATTAATTAAAAGAAAGGACTCTTAAAAACAAGGTACAAACTTTTCGACACAAATACGAATTCTCGACTGAAACCCTGTTATTTTTTATGTTTTGCGGGCGATCTTGATGTACAATTTATATCTAAAGGGATGCATGGCTGTTTTGATTATGGTATATATGTTCCATCTTGAAAAAAACTATGTATTATAATATGGTTTACGAGTACCTGTACATAATCACTATTATTTGGTCAAATAAGCCCTTTAACCAGTCTGTTATGCAGCGGACGTCAAAATATTTCCAAGGGTAAAGAAACCAAACTTACTTTGCCAAAAAGTCTGAAACGGTGTTAAATATAGATAAGATCGTTGTTAGAACAATATTAACATATCCTGTAGTTTGGTAGACAGCACTACAGAAAGTCCATTGTATATATGTGGAGCTTGTGAATATATTGTGTATACATCCAATTTATATACAAATTATATATGAAACGACCGTGATAGTTTACAAAAATTAAAGTGAATTGATACCGGACACAATACACTGCTCAAAAATATTGTACATGCTATAATCGGAACCTCAATTAGAAATTTTAGGTTAGACAGAATATATGAAATGCAAGTAGTCGCATCATGTGAAACATTGATGCATGACATGGGCTAACGGAACACTGATATAAATACTAGGAGGAAATACGAGATTGAGGCTTTTTATTGAAGAACCGGGGTCTGGTTTCGCCTGTCAGATCATAAGATGATTCTTCTGACGGAAGAGTAACAGAGTGTATGAACTGGCAAAGAAGCTATAAATGCAAAAAGCTTTAAAACAGTTATAACCAAAACTCTAATGTAGTGTATAAAACCATAAACATTTTCTGGCAAGACTGTCTTGTACGTACACAGGGATATTCACCAGAAGATCTACTGTCGAGAAGTCCATAAAAATGAACCACGTCAAACTTATTATCATAACAGGCCTACAAGTGATACCACGAAGACCTTTGGAAATAAGGAAGTGTGGTGACAACATATTATGTAGAGACCCGAATGAGGATAAGACTATGCAAATAATTATGCCTAATAAAATAAAAATCAGCAGACTAACAAATATTTACATAAGATTATATGCATTGGAAGCAGCAGGTGCAAAACTTGTGGGGAAGACAGGGAAACATTGAAAACTTTCCGAAGCCACTAAGCAGATTTTGCAAATCTTGCAACCCAATTCTTGGAACCTAAATGACGTGAGGGGGTGTGAATGGAAATATTGGATAACTTCACTAAAATCACCGAATTTCTAGATGTATAAAAAGAGCAATCTCAAGATTTTACTGCCACCCGTTTGCCCAATACTAATGCTTCAATTTGTTTTTTTGTACATTTATATAGTCTTTATCTGTCCTTTTAGTGCGAATTCCCAGACTTATCAAACATCTACACACCAATACTGATTGACTTGCAGCATTTTAGGATTCAAGCATTAACCGTTCCTTCTGAGCTTTAATTGTAAACGTTATAATTTTGGGGACTGGGTGGTGCGCGAGTTCACCATAAGAACTATAAAAAATGGGTTGCGGCGTCAGGTTAGTTGCCCACACTCGGAAAAAACTACTACCATGAAAAAAGCAACGAAAAAGAAAACCCCCCATGTTGACCCCCGCAAACGTATAAAGGCCACGATCTGCGAATCTGCCCTTTGAATGTGCGCACAGGCGATGTTATTGCCTTACAAGAAATGCGATGGAAAGAGACAGGCGTAAGTAAATCAGATGGTTAAGCACTGTGTTATAGCTCCTTTGAAACGATACATGAATTTGGTTTCGGATTTATGCTTAACAGGAGAAAAAAAAACTTCGTCTCCAGATTCACTCCAGTAGATGAGCGAATTGCTATAATCCGTATAAAAGCGAAGTTATTCTACATCAGTCTTATTTGTGCCCATGCTCCGACAGAAGACAAAGATGAGCAGATCAAAGACATTTTTACGAGCGCCTAGAAATAGCATATGGACACTGCCCTGGCCATGACATTAAAATTTTGCTAGGAGATTTTAATTCAAAAAGATGAGATCAGAATAACAATCAATCGGCTGAAGAATAATAAAGCAGCAGGTGCCGATAGGTTACCAGCCGAACTATTCAAGACTGATGGTCAGGAGCATCCACCAGCTGATTATGTCCAACGATTAGAACCTCAGCATCCTGTGCCCCGTGCACAAAAAAGGAGGTAAGGCGATATGTCCCAACCACGAAAAACAGATCGACCAATTCCACCTATTCCTCGACTATAAAGTCGCATTCGACAGCCCAATCCGTCCAGAGGTGTTTAAAGCCATATCTGCGTTCAGAATTCCTGCAAAATTAATAGGGCTATGTAGAATAACTTTAACTGTCACAAGGTCAGCAATTAAAGTCAGAAAGGACCTACCGGAGCCCTTTATTACCGAACGAAGATTCAGACAAGGTGACAGCTGGTCGTGTGATCTTTTTTAAAATCCTGCTCGAAAAGGTCATTCGAGACGCAAAGGTGAACAGAGATGGCACTCTTTACACCAAACAACACATGTTACTGGCTTACGCTGATGACATCGATATAATGGGTTGAACATTGCGAGCGGTAACAGCCACCTTTGAAGAAATTGAGAAGGCAGTAAATGAAGGGAAGGCCAAGCTAATGGTATCAACGCGCAAGACGTCCAGTAGACTCGGACCAACTGTGGAACTTGAAAACTACAGCTTCAAAGTAGTTAAAGATTTTATATACCTTCGTACCGACATAAATAAAAGGAATTACACCAGTTTTGAAATTCGGAGAAGGATTGTGATGGCCAACAGATGCTACAATAACCTAAGTAAGCAGTTTAGAAACAAGGCCACCTCCCGCCAGACCAAACTCACACTTTACAAAACGCTGATACTACCCGTGCTGTTACATGGATCTGGAGCATGGGTACTTGCGCAAGCAGATGAGGTAGCTCTTAGGGCGTTTGAAAGAAAAATTCTTCAAAAGATCTACGGGCAGATATGCGTCGACTGTGAATATCTGCGTTGGCCACGAGCTTTACAATTTATACTCGGACATCGCATAGTCAGTCGTATTGAGCTGCAGCGACTACGGTGGCTAGGCAATGTTGTGCGAATGAATGAGAATGCCCCAGCTCAAAAGGCATATAAAAGCGAGCCTAATGATGGTTCACGCAGGGGAAAGGGAAGGCCACGAATTAGATGGAAAGACTAAGTAGAAGACAACATCATGGAACGTGGTCTTTCAAATTGGAGGTGATGCGCACAAGACCGACGCGATTGAAAATCTTTTTTAAGCTCGGCTTATGGGACAACCGTTCTGTAACAAGCTAGCTAAGTATGTAAGCCTATCTGTTATGATATTGTTTAGTATTACTACTAACTACTACTTCAATTTTTTGTCAGATTTTCTACTCGATCATTATTATTATTATTATATGCAGAACACCACATAGTTTACACGGTGAAGGGGATTTGACAAAATACTTAGAACGGCTGTTTAGATCGGTCAATATTCCGAGGTCAATTTATGTTTTGGTTGATTTGGCCAAAACCTAAATTGACCAATTTTTTATTTTTATTTCACCTCGAGAAAACAATATTTGGAAAATATATCAGTGAATAGTGAAGCTGTTGACCTATAATCGGCCAAGAGGTTGCAAATATCGCGAAACATTGTCCAGGCTCAGAATATTGAACCGCACAAAGAAAGATATTCGTGATAGTTGTATAAGGTACCATACGGTCGGCCTAGTCCGAATATACTGCTCCACTCACTGGTTTTAATATAGGTTCACGTTTTGATATTGCCAAATCACCCCGGTTTTCAGTATTTCGAAAGTTATTGCCGCATATTACTCGCCTTTAATTTTTTGGAAGTTTATAAACATTGTTGCGGAATAAGTTTGACATATGTCCATGTTTTGGCATAGCTGCCACATAATGACCCGACCCAATTTTCGATGTACTAAATGATTCAGCTGCATTGGCTGCTGGCTTTTATTTGGCATCCTGGTTCCTTGAAGTTTCAGAAACATCGCTGTAGAAAATTATTGATAAAGGTCCGCCCATTTTTGTTATTTTGAAAATTGTTAGCCGCATTTTCTACCTAAAGTAGCTGTCAAATAGAAAAACATTGTTTTTGATATAGGCATATATTTGGACATGGTCACCATGTAATTGTCCCTCTCCACTTTCGGTATTTTAAAGGCTTATATTTTTGTAGGCTATATTTGATATAGCCCCCATACAAAAATCCCACATAATTTTTGAAAGTTTTGATTGCATTCCCCTTCGAATTGGCTATAATTTGAAAGTTCCGGAAATGTTATATAGATATCGAATTTGCCTAGATTTAAAGGATTTTTTGAAGACACCCCACACAGTGGAGGGTATAAAAAATAAAGTTCTGCCAACAATGACATTTCTTCTTGTATATATATAGTTAAATATTAAATATTTTGAATGTGCAGCAGTAATTGTTTTAAAGTCTCCTTTAAGCTTCTTTATTTTTTCCGATTCATTTAATTTGAATGGTATTTACAAATTAAAAAAAAAAATAATAATACTGAAATATTGTTGCATTATAATAATTCTTTAAACTAATTTTATATGCATGAGTTGAAAATGAAAAAGGAGAAGCAAACATTTCAACAGCCGTTTTCAGATTCTTTCCTTTTTGTTGCTGTTTTTTTATTCAACTCTGAACAGCTGAGAGGAGATTTTCTGCTAAAGAAAATACTTAAAAGACTCAGCAGCCAGTTGTGTGGCAGAGCATACAAAAAGGCAAAGTGGTTCGGTGCAGCAACCATGGCATACCGACAAACGGTAGTCCTTAACATTTTAAGATGTATTAACGCGGCTGCAGTGGAAAAGGCGAAAGACGAACAAGTCAAAAGGACAAAAAAGAAACTGTAGCAGCGAATAAGGAAATCGAAAAACCAACAACGACGTAAACATATAAACGCGAAAAAAGGACCAAAGCTGATTGTGGCTTTTGTGTGTCTCCCTGGGTGTCTGTGTGTGTGCAGAAAACCACTTGAGAACAATGCGTTTAATTCAGAGTCCGCCTGAGAAAGGAGAGGAGGGCGGGAATGCAATAAAAAGAAATAAAATCTCGCGAATGGAATACAAAATAATAATATTTTAATGTATTAAATAACTATGTATGTAAGTATGGGTAAAACGATACTGCTGTGGCTGCATGAAAGGAATTTGTATTTTCGCTCAAGGATAAAATCTAGGATAAAAGTAGCAAAACGAATACAAAAATATTTAACAAAGAAACTTATAAGCTTGTCATGGGATAAACATTAAAACCATTTAAATGCCAACGACTGTAAAACACGGTAGATACTTCAATTGCGAACATTAAGTACAGCAGCTGCAGTAGCAGTAGTGGAAAAGAGATTTTTCTTGGCATGAAATAGCTTCGTTATAATTTGACTCGATTTTTAAGATTCTGTTTCACCAGGAAAGGGGTGAGCTTATTTATTTATGCACGAATTTCCATAATTGGAAAATGGTAAGGATATGTATATATTTTCTTTCAATAATGTGGATGTTCGTTTCAGTTTTAAATGAGAGAAGTGAATTGAATTTCCGTGAATAAAAAAATGTATGTGTGTGTATTTAAGTTTTATGTGTATGGTAAATAATTTAAAAGATAATGGCAAACAGTTAAAATTGTCCGCTTAATGTCCTTTCCACATTTTGCATAATGTCATCCGGTAAATATATATGTCTCACACACGCACAAATCATTATATCGTCCATACATGCTGCGTGGCATGGTCGCACCAATACCACAATCGGCTTGTGGTTGTGACTTGAACAAAGTTATTGTGTGCTCTTGTACATCAATACTGATGCCGGTAATTAAAATTAATAAAATTGAATTGGAATAAAGAAAAAAGAGTTTAAAATCTATGTACGAGTACATAAATTAAACATGTGAAAAGGTCGATAAAATCGGCGGGGCCAAATTTGGTATGGACATTCGAAATACCAAACTACAGATATTCAGGTTGCAAAATTGGTCCGTGAACATACTGAAACATACAATTGAAAAAGGGTTTAAAATCCGCATACTTTCATACTTGGTTGGCTTGTGACAGAACGTTTGTTCCATAAGCCGAACTTAAAAACGATTTTTAGGCTCGTCAATCTTTTGCGCAGTTTTTCGAATTTGAACGACCATGTTTCGAAATATTCCCTTTCACTTGATCTTTCCATCTAATTCGTGTCCTTCCCCTTCTGGGCGAGCCATCAGTTGGCTCGCTTTTATATGCCTCTTGAGCTGGGGCATCCTCATACATTGTCACAACATGACCTAGACAACATATTCGCTCCAATTCGATACGTCTGTCTATGTCGATATCCCAGAATAGATGGTACAAATCATGGTTCATTCGACGGCAATATTCACCGCCAACACAGATCGGCAGATAGATCTTTCGGAGAATTGTTCTCTCAAACATTCCAAGAGCTGTCTCATCTGCTTGCGTACCCATGTATCAGATCGATACAACAGGACGGGTAGTATTAGCGTCTTGTAGTGTGTGAGTTTGGTCTGACGAGAGGTGGCATCTATTGGCCAACACTATCCTTCGCCGAATTTCAAAGGTGATGTCATTAGTTTTATTTATGGCGGTACCAAGATATAAACAAAACGTTGACTACTTCGAAGCTGCAGTTCTCAAGTTCCACAGTTGCTCCGAGTCTACTGGACGTCCTGCGCGTTGATACCATCAGCTTGGTCTTCTCGTCATTTACTGCCAGACCAACTTTGGCAGACTCCTTCTCAATTTGTTCAAAGGTGGCTGTTACCGCTCGCAATGTTCGACCCATTATGTCGATGCCATTTGCGTAGGCGTTTGTTGGTGTACAGAGTTCCATTTCTGTTCACTTTTGTCTCTCGTATAACTTTTTCCAGCAAGATGTTAAAAATATCAAACTACAAACTGTCACCTTGTCTGAATCCTCGTTCCGTATTAAAGTGCTCCGATATGACCTTTCCGATTTTAGTTGCTGATCTTATGGCAGTTAATGTTATCCTGCATATCTCTATTTATTTTGCAGGAATGCCAAACGCAGACATGACTATAAACACCTCTGAACGGATAGGGCTGTTGAAAACGGCTTTATAGGCGACGAATAGATGGAACGTGTTGATGTGTTTATCGTGAGCCTTTCCCAGGATTTGGCGCAGAGTGAAAACCGATGTTCGATGGTTTATTTACCACGTCTGAAGCCGCATTGTCACGGTCCAATAATCTCATCTCTGTTGAAGTCGTTCTCACAGAACGCTGAATAGCTCTTTTGAAATCCGCAAAATACAAAAAAAAAAAAAAATGGGGGCTATCGCTACAAAACGTGAACTTATAAGAATTTTACACCCAATGAGATTTGAATTCAGCGTTTGGCCATATGAAAACAACTCCTAATAAATAATCTCCTTCCAGTCCTACCAAACGCATAGCAGAACCTTCCTGGCCTTTAGTCATGGTTTGGTCACCGTTTGAGGTCCTTCGCCGCTCTTTGACCACGATCGTTTTCGCAAAGGGTTATCGCATGTGATCCATTTCTCATCCCAGTCACCATCCGGGTCTATCTCATTTGGGCCTATCTCATTCCGCTTGGTCAAGGCTTCGCAGATGAAATTCTATACATCCTATTTTCTCTGTTAATTGGTGTGGCAACCAAACATCGAGCTTCTTTTTGAATCCAGCTTTGGTCGATTTTTAGCTCTTGGGCAATGTTACGACTGCTAACATGCCCGTCTACTTCGATCATTTCTCCGATTTTATCGACATTTTTGACGACCAGCCTAATGGATTTAGTTTTCCCAAACCTAATATTTAGAGGATCGACACATATAACGAATGATGCGTATGTAAGGTCCATAAAACAGCAAACGACCGTGTTGGTCTTCGAATCACTTCGAATCAAATGGTCAAATTTTTCTTTGTTCCAATTAGTTATGGCCCGAATTTTCCGCTTGAGCACAGTTGGAGGCCAATCGCGTATTGTTTATCTGAAGTATTCACAGAAATTCGAACGAGAGAACCAGAATTATTGTTCACAATTACAATGCGAGCTCTTACACACCGGTCAAAACGCGAAATTGATCCTTTGCCGTACAGCCCTGATTTGACAGTTCTTCTTTTTTATTCCAGCAAATCATAAAAATATGAGTGGCCAATGATGTAGATCCTCAGAAGATGTCGTTGAAGCGTTCAAAAATCATGTTTTGGACATGTCTCAGTTAGAGTGGAAAAATGAATTCGACTGTAGACTGGAACGCATTCGAAATTATATAAATCATGCTAGAGTATATAATGAAAATAAATAAAACCATTTTTGATAAAAAAACATTCGTATTTTCAATTAGGCTAGACATAAATTCATTAGTCCTGGTTTAAACAGAGAATTTGCTTTTACTTCTTTGGAGACGGTATATGAGTTCATAAAATATTACCCATCTGCGGATTTCTTTGTCAAAGTATATAAGAACCAAAAAAGCAAAATTATGGTAAGATCTAACCCACCAGATGAAGACCAATATTCTACGACAAAAAATTAATAATGATGATAAAATGGAATGTCCTGAAATAATTTTTCAATGTTTATGCTTCATACTTGTTAATTCCTTTCCACAATGTATTAAATTCATTTTACAGACATTACAGAGATTAATACAATTTATCATAACTAGGATCATATTTTACATAAAATAAATAATTATTTTTCTTCTTACCTCATATTTTGCAGACATCAAATTGTTTCCCTTTCCGCCGACAGCTTTTCAAACAAATAATTATATTCTTATCACCGAAATAACAAAACGAAGCATTCATTGCTGATTTTCCAAACAACTGCATTTAAGTTGTCACATGTGACAGGAGAACAAAAAATGGGGATTATTTTTCCCAGTCAGCCAGGATAAACATGCTATAACCATTCCGGTAATGGTCTCATCCAATGTACGTTTCTGCATGCCAAACGAAGTCTGGCCAAATTTTAAATAGCCAACTTTTTTTGTGGGATTTAACTTAGTAGCAGTTCGGTAGATTGCTGGCTTTTTTTTGCTCAATCCCCAACATTTAAGTGTCTGGTCCAAAAACGTAAGACCCTTTTTACTGGCTCTGACGCTTTGAGGTTGCCTTTCATGTTGCACATTAACGCTTTCCGAAACGTTGAAAATCAAATTAGCATTAATCGTAAATATTTGTGATGTGTTGTGTTGCAGATGGAAAATATACACTGCAAGAAAACAAAAACACAATATAGCTAAAAATCAAAATGATATAATCAAAATTTCTAAAATTATAGAAAAATACTTGAAACACTTATTTTTTAGAATGATCATTAGAAAAAGTATTTCAGGCCTTTTGATTCTTAAAAAAATATTCCTTTAAAAAAATCCACGACTTATGGTCCTTGAAAAAAGTATTCCTTTAAAAATCAACGCCCATTGGTCCTGTGGTCCTTGGAAAAAATATTCTTTAAAAAATCCACGGCTATTTGTAGGGGTGTATGTAGATAAGTGGTTGAATTTTGTTATTTTATTTTTTTTATGGGCCCCAATATTTGAAGTTCGCCCACCTCTGACCTGGCAATCAGAAGCTCTTCTGTAAAATAATAATTTTTGTTACATGGGCTCTGTAAGATGAGAGGTGGAATGTTATATTGTTAATATTCTGTAATATTCTATTTTTAGAATAATGTTTAGAAAAGCACTTTATTACACTGATGCTTCTTCTTCCCTCTTTCTATATTGATCTTGTAAACTGTTATACTAGTTTACTTGATAGCGCAGTTAAACAAACCTTCGTCTAAGACTAGCTTGGCCCAGAGGTAGCATCGAGGATTAGCGTTCGGGAGGTCGCAGGTTCAACCCCGCTGTGATTGATTTCTAATATTATTTTTTTTATTTCTTTTTTTGCCTTTTTATTTTGTTTATGCATTTTTTTTTGTTTTCGCCAGTAAATTGCTTGGACAGAAATATTTTGTTTTGAGGGTTTGTGGAATTTATCTCTGTAAACAACTACATGTTGTTAACATAGAGGAAATGAAAGTTGTCACAATTTTCCCCTTAGCGAAAGTGGTGAAAATTTATGATGATCATACTTTCTCTTTCTTCTACCAACACCAATTAATTACCATGTATTTTTGATGTATGTACTTCGTAACGACGAAGAAGCCATATTAATTTTTGAATTTCGGGTTAGTATTGGTGATTCAGCCATTTGACCTTTATTTTAACCGAGATAATAAATGGTAGTGAACGAGGAGACATATTGGTCATTTTGATTGAAATTTGCCACCGTCACCACGCTTCGTATAACCCTGAAGTTTTCTTTGAAGTGCAATTTTGCTGTTTTTTGTCCTGGCAAAAGGATATTTTTTTTTAGTGCCAGAGATTGGATTTTTTTAATCCTGTCCTGCACATTTTTCCTCGGATTTTGCCGTTTCCCTGATTTTTAAATCCTGGCGATTTTTGTTTGGAAATTACTGGATTTTTATTTGGGTATTTTTTATATTACTTGCTGTTGAGTACATAATAACTGGTAAGAATGAAGAAAATGTCATAAGTTGGTTTGTTAGGTGATTGCTAATAGTTCGTGTGTTTGTCCATTTCCATTGTTCTTAGATTTTCTTTCCCCGGCACACAAGGAAAAAAAGCCAAACCCCCCCTCAAGTCCACGAGCTGTTTCCTCTAGGAGAGAGATTGCAAAATTTTTGGTTTTCAGTGGCTACCGAAATCTCCAGTTGAGCTGTAGTTCAGTTGTGCAAACAAGTGCGAAGTGGAATAAAGAATTACTTGAGTTACAAGAAAGAAAAGAAAATTTCGCTTTATGTAATTTGGTGCTGGAAAAAAAATCAATCAAGGAAAAAATTCAAGCAAGACTTGAAAAAAATTTGTTTAAATCATTAGAAAATACGATCAAGAAATAAGAAAATCATTAAAATATTGTTGCTTTGAAAATATAAGTACAAAAAAAATAGAAACAACCGAAAGTGAAACAAATAGTATAATGTTACGTGTGTTTGTGTATATGATCTGAGATCGAACGATCAAACAAAAAGAGAAAAGATTATAGAATATAAAAAAGCTTAACAACAAAAATTCTAAAGATTATAATTTATTAAAAAAAGAAACCACAAAAGAATCATAATTAACAGAGTTCATTTATTGGTAACTGGCATACGGACCACACGAAATAAAAATTTGCATAATAATTAAATTTCAAGAGAAGTTGCGGAGATTTTTGTGACCTCCACCATCCCCCTCCTGAAAGGCCTTTCATCGTGGGAGCACCGCAATTCAACGTAAGTCATTAAACTGTTATACTGGCAATAGACAAACACCAACAATATATAATTCAGAGAGGGTTAAACCGTTATCTCTCTCTGGGTTATTGGGTTGTTTTCAGTGGGTTTTTTTGTTTGTTAAAATAAAATATTTCTAATTAATTTGAATTAATTAAATATTTAAAATTGTGCAAAATATTTATTTTACTGAAAAGAGGATATAACCCTATTGTTGTGTTTGTTTGTTGTTTCCTTTTTATTTCTGGGCTGTGTATGTTGAACAACAATCGTTATGTTAATGTTATTCTGTTAACAGACGACTGGTGTTAACATAATACTTCGCTCTGTTGAACTATTGACAGAGAGTATACAGTTTGAGAAGCACTGCTTCGCTTTTGTTTCGATTGTATACTTCTGTTTTAACAAAAAAAAACAAAGCGATTTGATTTTTATTTTATATTATACGCAAAAGAAAATGAACATTGTTTATTATGATGATATTCTAATCATAATAATTTATTGAATATATTTATAATTTTTGATTTTAATCTTTCTTTCATATCGAATTTTTACACACAAACACATATATTATTCTGCAAGGTACATTAGCATGAGCGCAGGTCAATGCACTCACAGCTGATCTGTACAGATGTAACATGATGCAGATATACACACAAACACACATATAAATATAACATTAATGCTTTACATTGATTTTCAGCTATATATTTTTATAAATTTGTTTCATCGTCGATTGTTTTCTATGATTTAATATTCTGCGATTTGAATATGAATTCTTATTAATTTGTATACTTGTAATTAATATCATTTGCTGTTTTTGTTTTCGAATTTTGCATTTATCAAAGCTAGTTATTGCTTAGTAGAGATGATGGTTTATTGAGGTGATAATTTTTCGACTATATTTTTTTCATGGAATCAATCTCATATTTACTTAAATAGTGTTATTCAATTTTTCTATGCTTAATAATTATGTTCTTGATTATAGTTTTTGTTCTCTAGATTAAAATTTAATGATTTAATTAATTGTTAAAATTACTTATACTTTTAGAATAATTTAATATGGATTGGTATGGTAAACAGGTTGGGTGGGCAAGCGTGCGTTTTTCACCTATGCACGTGTAAGTCAATGGATGGATGAACAGATTTTTTTGTACTTCTTTAGGCTATAGACATTCTTCTTACTATAATTTTCTCTGCTTTTTTCTTTAATGTGTCATCTTCTCTGCATTATTGAGCACGTATAAATAAATTTAAAACTTGTAGCTGGCGATCTATAATGATGAACCATGGCAAAAACCCACCCCATATGGCGAGCAATAAGGCCGGAGATACATGCGTGCCAGGCCAGGTAGTTCATCAGAAGCTCAAATGATATTTTCAACAATCTTTCACCCTCGCTCGTTACATATTGGTCCTTTAAAAAAGTATTCCTTTAAAATCCACGCCTATTGGTCCTTGGAAAAAATATTCCTTTAAAATCCACGCCGATTGGTTCTTGGAAAAAATATTCATTTAAAAAATCCACGCCTATTGGACGTCCTTTGAAAAAATATTCCTTTAAAAAAATCCACGCCTATTGGTCATTGGAAAAAATATTCCTTTAAAATCCACGCCGATTGGTTCTTGGAAAAATATTCATTTAAAAAATCCACGCCTATTGGTCCTTGAAAAAAGTATTCCTTTAAAAATCCACGGCTATTGGTCCTTGGAAAAAGTATTCCTTTAAAATCCACGGCTATGTGTCCTTGAAAAAAGTATTCCTTTAAAATCCACGGCTATGTGTCCTTGAAAAAAGTATTCCTTTAA
>NW_026880630.1:0-31930 GCF_032173495.1 Musca vetustissima
CAAGATATATGTGATGCCCCATTTACATGAAATCGAACGAAACTATATATGGGAGCTATATCTAAATCTGGACCGATTTTCACGAAACAAGGCAGACATCACTCTAGGCTCAATTCAGTACGTTATGCCAAAATTCGTGCAAATCGAAATATATATAGGGACTTTGGGGCACAATTTACATGAAATCGAACGAAACTATATATGGGAGCTATATCTAAATCTGGACCGATTTTCTCGAGACTTGGCAGACATCAATATATTCTTAGTTCAGTACGTTGTGCCAAATTTCGTGCAAATCGAAAGATATATAGGGACTTTGGGGCACCATTTACATGAAATCGGACGAAACTATATATGGGAGCTATATCTAAATCTGGACCGATTTTCTCGAAACTTGGCAGACATCAATCTATTCTTAGTTCAGTATGTTGTGCCAAATTTCGTGCACATCGAAAGATATATAGGGACTTTGGGGCACCATTTACATGAAATCGGACGAAACTATATATGGGAGCTATATCTAAATCTGAACCGATTTTCTCGAAACTTGGCAGACATCAATCTATTCTTAGTTCAGTACGTTGTGCCAAATTTCGTGCAATCAAAAGATATATAGGGACTTTGGGGCACCATTTACATGAAATCGGACGAAACAATATATGGGAGCTATATCTAAATCTGGACCGATTTTCACGAAACTTAACACACATCATTCTAGACCTTATTCATTACGTTGTGCAAAATTTCGTGCAAATCAAAAGATATATAGGGACTTTGGTGCACCATTTACATGAAATCGGACGAAACTATATATGGGAGCTATATCTAAATCTGAACCGATTTTCTCGAAACTTGGCAGACATCAATCTATTCTTAGTTCAGTACGTTGTGCCAAATTTCGTGCAATCAAAAGATATATAGGGACTTTGGGGCACCATTTACATGAAATCGGACGAAACTATATATGGGAGCTATATCTAAATCTGGACCGATTTTCACGAAACTTAACACACAACATTCTAGACCTTATTCATTACGTTGTGCAAAATTTCGTGCAAATCAAAAGATATATAGGGACTTTGGTGCACCATTTACATGAAATCGGACGAAACTATATATGGGAGCTATATCTAAATCTGGACCGATTTTCACGAAACTTGGCAGACATCATTCTGGACCTAAATGATTAGCCTGTACCAAATTTCGTGCAAATTGAAAGATATATAGGGACCGTTTACATTAAGTCGGTTAAATATATATATGGGAGCTTTATCTAAATCTGAACCGATTTTTCTCAATTTCAATAGGGTTCGTCCTTGGGCCGAATAAGTGACCTATGCAAATTTCATCCAATTCGGATCATAAATGCGACCTGTACTTTGTTTACAATTTAACACCAACAGACGGACGGACATGCATAAATCGACTTAAAAAGTGATTCTATGCATATTCTCAAAAGGAACCATGTGTCTATCTCGTTTCCTTTTGCCTGTTACAAACATATGCACAAAGACTTAATACCCTGTACCACAGTGTGGTAAAGGGTACAAAAATCCACGCCTCTTGGTGGTCCCTTAAAAATTAATTTTAAAAATCCACGCCTCTTGGTGGTCCCTTAAAAATTACTTACTTACTTATTTAGCTGGCTTGTGACAGAACTTTCGTTCCATAAGCCGAGCTTAGAAAAGATTTCCAGTCGCGTCGGTTTTTTGCGCAGTTTTTCCAATTGGAAAGACCATTTTCGGCAATGTTGTCTTCGACTTGATCTTTTCCTATCTTTCTTATTTGTGGCCTTAACCTTCTGCGTGAACCATCACCTGGTTCGCTTTTATATGCCTTCTGGGCTGGGGCATCTTAATCCATTCTCACAAAATGACCTAGCCAACGTAGTCGCTGCAGCTCAATACTTCTAAAAATGTCGATGTCCGAGAATAGCTGGTAGAACTGATGGTTCATTCGACGGCGATATTCACCGTCAACGCAGATCGTCAAGATCGGCCCATAGATCTTTCGGAGAATTTTTCTCTCAAACACTCCAAGAGCTGCCTCATCTGCTTGCGTAAGTACCCATGCTTCAGATGCATATAATAGCACGGGTAATATCAGCTCGTGTAGGGTGTGTGTTTTAATCTGACAGGAGGTGGCCTTGCTTTTTAGTTGTTTGCTAAGACCATAGTAGCACTGGTTGGCCATCACTTTCTTTATCCGAATTTCAAAACTGATGTCATTCGTTTTCTTTATGGCGGTACCGAGGTATATAAAATCTACCTCTTAGCTGTAGTTCTCATGTTCCACAGTTGGTCCGAGTCTACTGGACGTCTTGCGCTTTGACACCTTGGTCTTCTCGCCGTTTACTGCCAGACCCACTTTGGCAGACTCTTTCTCAATTAGTTCAAACGTGGCTGTTACCGCTCTCAATGTTCGACCCATTATGTCGGTGTCATCGGCGTAGGCGAGTAACATGTGTTGTTTTGTACAGAGTGTCATTTCTGTTCACTTTTGCCTCTCGTATGAACTTTTCCGGCAGGATGCTAAAAGGGTCACATAACAAACTGTCACATTTTCTGAATCCTCGTTCAGCATTAAAGGGCTCCGAGAGGTCCTTTCTGACTTTAACTGCTGATCTTGTGTCTGTAAAATTTATCCTGCATAGCCGAATTAATTTTGCAGGAATGCCGAGCGCAGACATGGCTATATATACCTCTGAATGGATAGGGCTGTCGAATGCGGCTTTATAGTCGACGAATAGGTGGAATGTGTCGATGTGTTTTTCGTGGGTTTTTTCCTGGTCAATGGTGTATTTGCCAGGTTTGAAGCCACATTGGTATGGTCCAATAATGTCGTTGGCCATTGGCTTCAGTCGTTCACACATCACGCTGGATAGCACTTTATATGCGATGGGAAGGAGACTTATTCCTCTATAGTTGGCACATATCGTCTTGTCTCTTTTTTTTGTGCACGGGACACAGGATGCTGAGGTTCCAATCATTGCGCATGCATTCTTCTAGCCAAATTGTACTAATCAGCTGGTGCATGCTCCTTACCAGCGTCTGACCACCAGTCTTGAAGAGTTCGGCTCGTAACCTATCGGCACCTGCTGTTTTATTATTCTTTAGCCGATTGATTGCTATTCTGACTTCACCTTGGCTAGGTGGTATACACTCTATACCGTCATCTATTATTGGTTCTGGGGTATCCACTTCACTGCTACTATTTGATACCAGAAGTTTTTCAAAATGTTCCTTCCAGATCCTCAGCACGCTGTCTGTATCTGTCACCAGGTTTACTCCTTCATCTCTACAGGAGGATGTACCTGCACCAAAGCCTTCGGTTTGGCATTTTACCCGTTGGTAGAATTTTCGGACTTCATTCTGACTCCTGCACATCTCGATTTGCTAACGCTCACGTTTTTCTTGCTCTTTCTTCTTTTTTTCTGAAAAGACATTTCTCCTCTCTCCTTTTCTCCCGATAATTCTCTATCGCATTACGTATTGCTACTGTCCACAGGGTTACCCTATACGCTGCGCTTTTCATATCAGTAGCATTACGATACTCCTGGTCGTACCACGGGTTTCTTGATGATGGTCGTTGGTACCCAAGTGTTGCTTTTGCTGCAGTTTGTAGGGAGTGGGCAATTCTCTGCCATTGTGCTTCTATATTATTATCGGGACCATGGGTGCTTTCGTCAAGCAGTTGGGTAAGTTGAGAGGAGTAGGGCTTCTGCTATCTGTTGTGTTTGCAGCTTTTCGACGTCGAGTTTCCGTGTTACATTAGATCGCACCTTTGCTGCTACATTAAGACGGGTGCGTACAAGGTAATGGTCCGAATCGATATTCGCTCCCCGGATCGATCGGACGTCTAAAACACTGGATGAATGCCTTCCGTCTATTACAACATGATCGATTTGATTTCTCGTTGCTCGATCGGGAGAAATAAAAGTGGCCTTGTGTATATCGAGATGCTTGAATCTGGTGCTGCTAACTACCATGTTTTTGCTGCCACGAAGCCAATCAATCTCATACCGTTGTCTGATATTTCTTCATGGAGGCTGAATTTTCCGACGGTGGACCCAAAGATATTTTCCCTTCCGATTTTGGCATTAAAATCTCCTAGGAGAATTTTAATGTCATGGCCAGGGCAACGATCATATTCTAGGCGCTCGTAAAATATGTTTTTGGTCTGTTCATATTTATTTTCGATCGGAGCATGGGCGCAAATGAGACTGATGTAGAAGAACTTCTCTTTATACGGATTATAGCAATTTGCTCATTTACTGGAGTGAATCTTGAGACGAGGTCTTTTATTCTCCTGTTAACTATAAATCCGCAGCCAAATTCATGACTCGTTTCTTGACAGCTATAATACAGGTCGTAATTATCTGATTTACTTACGCCAGTCCCTTTCTATCGTATTTCCTGTAAGAGAGAGGGAGGACAACTAACCCGACACCTCAACCCATTTTTTTTTAGTTCTTATGGGTGAACTCGCGGCACATATTAGCTTGGTCTTCTCGCCGTTTACTGCCAGACCCACTTTGGCAGACTCTTTCTCAATTAGTTCAAACGTGGCTGTTACCGCTCTCAATGTTCGACCCATTATGTCGGTGTCATCGGCGTAGGCGAGTAACATGTGTTGTTTTGTACAGAGTGTCATTTCTGTTCACTTTTGCCTCTCGTATGAACTTTTCCGGCAGGATACTAAAAGGGTCACATGACAAACTGTCACATTTTCTGAATCCTCGTTCAGCATTAAAGGGCTCCGAGAGGTCCTTTCTGACTTTAACTGCTGATCTTGTGTCTGTAAAATTTATCCTGCATAGCCGAATTAATTTTGCAGGAATGCCGAGCGCAGACATGGCTATATATACCTCTGAATGGATAGGGCTGTCGAATGCGGCTTTATAGTCGACGAATAGGTGGAATGTGTCGATGTGTTTTTCGTGGGGTTTTCCCTGGTCAATGGTGTATTTGCCAGGTTTGAAGCCACATTGGTATGGTCCAATAATGTCGTTGGCCATTGGCTTCAGTCGTTCACACATCACGCTGGATAGCACTTTATATGCGATGGGAAGGAGACTTATTCCTCTATAGTTGGCACATATCGTCTTGTCTCTTTTTTTTGTGCACGGGACACAGGATGCTGAGGTTCCAATCATTGCGCATGCATTCTTCTAGCCAAATTGTACTAATCAGCTGGTGCATGCTCCTTACCAGCGTCTGACCACCAGTCTTGAAGAGTTCGGCTCGTAACCTATCGGCACCTGCTGTTTTATTATTCTTTAGCCGATTGATTGCTATTCTGACTTCACCTTGGCTAGGTGGTATACACTCTATACCGTCATCTATTATTGGTTCTGGGGTATCCACTTCACTGCTACTATTTGATACCAGAAGTTTTTCAAAATGTTCCTTCCAGATCCTCAGCACGCTGTCTGTATCTGTCACCAGGTTTACTCCTTCATCTCTACAGGAGGATGTACCTGCACCAAAGCCTTCGGTTTGGCATTTTACCCGTTGGTAGAATTTTCGGACTTCATTCTGACTCCTGCACATCTCGATTTGCTAACGCTCACGTTTTTCTTGCTCTTTCTTCTTTTTTTCTGAAAAGACATTTCTCCTCTCTCCTTTTCTCCCGATAATTCTCTATCGCATTACGTATTGCTACTGTCCACAGGGTTACCCTATACGCTGCGCTTTTCATATCAGTAGCATTACGATACTCCTGGTCGTACCACGGGTTTCTTGATGATGGTCGTTGGTACCCAAGTGTTGCTTTTGCTGCAGTTTGTAGGGAGTGGGCAATTCTCTGCCATTGTGCTTCTATATTATTATCGGGACCATGGGTGCTTTCGTCAAGCAGTTGGGTAAGTTGAGAGGAGTAGGGCTTCTGCTATCTGTTGTGTTTGCAGCTTTTCGACGTCGAGTTTCCGTGTTACATTAGATCGCACCTTTGCTGCTACATTAAGACGGGTGCGTACAAGGTAATGGTCCGAATCGATATTCGCTCCCCGGATCGATCGGACGTCTAAAACACTGGATGAATGCCTTCCGTCTATTACAACATGATCGATTTGATTTCTCGTTGCTCGATCGGGAGAAATAAAAGTGGCCTTGTGTATATCGAGATGCTTGAATCTGGTGCTGCTAACTACCATGTTTTTGCTGCCACGAAGCCAATCAATCTCATACCGTTGTCTGATATTTCTTCATGGAGGCTGAATTTTCCGACGGTGGACCCAAAGATATTTTCCCTTCCGATTTTGGCATTAAAATCTCCTAGGAGAATTTTAATGTCATGGCCAGGGCAACGATCATATTCTAGGCGCTCGTAAAATATGTTTTTGGTCTGTTCATATTTATTTTCGATCGGAGCATGGGCGCAAATGAGACTGATGTAGAAGAACTTCTCTTTATACGGATCATAGCAATTTGCTCATTTACTGGAGTGAATCTTGAGACGAGGTCTTTTATTCTCCTGTTAACTATAAATCCGCAGCCAAATTCATGACTCGTTTCTTGACAGCTATAATACAGGTCGTAATTATCTGATTTACTTACGCCAGTCCCTTTCTATCGTATTTCCTGTAAGAGAGAGGGAGGACAACTAACCCGACACCTCAACCCATTTTTTTTTAGTTCTTATGGGTGAACTCGCGGCACATATTAGCTCACTATTTCATCGAGTGATGAAAATAGCTCCCCAGGTGGCACCCTCGTCCTTTTAACATATTTGTATGCTCTATATCAACTCCATTATTTTATCCTCCATCCATTATTTTATTTTATCCTTCGAAATTACTCCTCTAAGACCAATTCAATATCAATTTGCAAAAACATAACGGTCCACTCGTTCATTTATTATATCTCAGTTTTGTATTCATAAATTCAATCCTATTATGAATAATAAACGTATTTGTCCGTATTATGGTTTTTGTTGTAGCTCTTATGCTATTGTTTATATTATTGTATTTATTTAATATAGTCAATAATATAGATATGGTATCGGAAATGAACGCAAAAACACACACACACAATATAAAACATACCTATGCGGTTGATTATACCATATAATAACCTGTATCTGTGTGTGTGCGTGGTATTTATGCATTAATTATCATTTAAAATAAGCTTATGTCGCCTACAAATACACACACAGACACACACACCCGCAAAAAACAACAACAGCAACTGTTATCCAGTTATTAAATCACATAATTGTTCACACGCACACACACACACACAACTGCAACCACATCCACTACGTTGTAGTCTCATAAGTGTAAACAATGTTAAATATACCTCGAACATAATGAACTGACTGCCGGACTAAACTGCCATGCTGTCTGTCGGTAGTTGCTGGTAATGGTCGGTGGTGTGGCTGAAAAAAGGACAAACAGCGAGCGCCATTTATTAATGTACTCCAGAGAGGTATGCAACGAATGTGCGGATGTGTTGAGGGAGTTCCTCCATGGCCACTGTAAGCGAAAACAATTGTAAATGACCGCACAGATTGACCGCATAACAATCCGCAAGGGTCACATACAAACACACACACTCTGTAATACAGAGAGTTTTAGTGAGTGTGTATGTGTGTTGAATGTTTGCTCTCACTCTTCTTCCTCTTGGAAATTCCAATGTTATGAAAATTCCATAATTCCAACATAGACACCTAGAGCGACACACACACACACTCACACAGCCATAGCAGTTGAGCTTACAATTATGTTGTTTGTGGGTTTGTTAAACACATCTAATTGGTGGTTTGTGCACAGTGTATTTGTGGCAGCGATATAAGTTTCATGGGAAGTACATTTTTTGGGGTTCTAAACACAAACTGAAAGGGTAGACAGTGGTATTGAGGGTTGTTTATGGTTCCTTGAAAAACATTTTTAAAAAATCCCCTGCTAATTATGGTGCCTTGAGAAATATTTAAAAGAAATTAAGCCCCATTATGGTTTCTTGAAACATTTTTTTAAAATATCCTCGCTTAATTAGGGTGCCCTAAAACATATTTTTTAAAAAATATGGCACCACGAAAAATGTTTATTAACAAAATATTTTTATAAAATAATGAATGATTTAAACCCTTTAGAAGTATTTTAGAGGATTCTATATAACACATCTACTATAAAACATATCTCATGGACTTCGGAGAAAATTTTATTCTACATTACAGCCACTGGATGACCCTCCGAATTACACTTCTTGTATTATTATTTTTAAAATAATTGGTAAATGCTTCTTTGACATATAACAAATATATTTGCCAAGGAAAGAAGTCTATCATACCACTGTGTATCGTATTAGCAACTACAAGATTATAGCCAAAGGTGGTGCAGGTCACCTAAACGTATGTGTTATAATAATACTAATATGATAATCATATTACGTATGCGACCTAATATGAAAATATTATTTGTTTATATAAGTATTTATATAATATTTATATATAGGGATGCGCATAGAAAAATATCATGAAGTTCACAAACATACAAAAGAGTGTCCTTAAAAATATCTGACAGAACACATTTTTTTCGGTGCATTGCAATCCCTAAATCTATACTAAATGGTGGATTTCTTAAATATATTTGTAAGGTACCTTCAATGAGCGTGGATCTTACATAAGGCGTATATTTTAATGGAACATACTGCAGCAGTTCTGAAGTATTTTTTGTTAAAAAAAATGCAGGACTACTGGAACCAGTGATGGTCCGTGTGACGAATTTTTACCTTTTCGACTGTCAGTTATATGAAATGTTATATGAAATCTAATAAGTGTAGTAAACGTCATATATTTGAACGTTTTCAGCAGATACCTTTATTTTCAGCAATATACAATATTTTTAAGATTTTTCAGATAATTTCACACTAATACTGACAAAAAATTCTAAACACTTCTATGAATACAATTTTGAAATTTTTCTTTTTTCAGAAATCTATAGGTTATGATAGGTTTCCGACGTTTCTGACGTACGTATTATATGACGGAAATGTATGTAATTCACATTAAAGTTTCTGACGCCTATGGCTGATTCCTTAAAAAAAGATTTTTTTAAACATCCACGACATGACTAACCAGACTGCGTGAAAGAGGAAGGTGACAACAACAACTGACAAGAGGAGACGAGCTCTGCTCCACGAAAGTAGTATGCCAGTCAAATTCAAAGAGAACACCATAAGGTAATGCTGGATTCGATGCAAGAAGGGAACCGTACCGATACGTCAATCTACAAATTCAAGGGGGACTATCAAATGTTACAAGCATTGGGGCAGTGAATTCCAAACTGAACGCATGCACGAAGCCACTGTCCTCAGAACAATACACGGCTATTAAAGATGTAGGAAGTCTTCCATATAGGGAGAAGGATGAAGGGACTATCGTTGTGGAAGGCAAAGGGTGAGCCGTACTATGTATCTAACACTGGCTTAGTCAAAATTGGGATCGCAAGAGGAAGTTGAAACTAGAAACGAGGCCATGATCGCTCTGAAGGAAAATGCATCGGTTTCATACTAATGATATTTAAAATAAAGGCTTAAACGTTATTAAATATCGCCAGTAATCGGACGAGTCCTAAGGACCTTAATGTAAATACAGACAAGGCAGAGTAATGTATTTTACTCCTTTTGTTCCCACAAATCAAGTTAGAAATTATGCCACCCCCTGATTGTATTTATCCCAGTTCATACTTTAGCTATGTCCTTACATAATAACTCGTTTAAATTTGGACCCAATTGGATTATTAGATTAACTAGTATTAGAGTATTAATGGCGGGCATGATTCATAAAAATATTGTTTTGAAATTTGTTAATCCATCTTTGCAGAATGTTGATCAATAAATCGCCTATATATGCCGGAGCTGCTGAGATTTTCATTTCAAATTATATAAAACAAAAATATTCAAATTTCTAAAGCCGGGAAAAGGGAGCCACTCTTAAATAAATTGAAATAACTGGGAGTCATCCGATACAGAAAACTTAAATGTAAAGACCATCAATCGACAAGACCACACGGACAAGGCCCACGAACGTTATTAGACCTTTTGTAACTAACGCCTTTGTAGTTTGGTGAACAGCAACATACAAACAATATAGTTAAAGAAAACATCCTGCCTAGAAAACATCCTATACGTTCTATTGATATTCAAATAATATGTGAAGTATCCGTTGGTTTAAATACTTAACGTCACGAACGAGTGTATAGATGCCGCACAAAATTATGGTACATCCTACCATCGTTTCATAAATCAGCACTTTAGAGTCAGCAGCTAATGGAACACCAACCCAAATTCCCTCGTCTAACAGTAGATACAGGGCTAGAACTTGTTATTGGAGAACGAGGGAATTGACACTTTGTTTACCAGATCGCAATACTATACTTCTGGCAGACATTCGTGCTTTACCGGAGTGTCTAACCGGGATATGGTCAAACTCTGTACTAAATACAACAAATATCCTAAAGATATTAACCCTACGGTCAATAACCGGGTACATTTGTACCTTTTTTTGAATAATTGTTTTAGTACCTGTATACCAAAGGAAAACCAAGGTAATTTCTGACATCCACGAGTCGCCCTTATGGCCCCATGTTGTCTAGGGCCACAAAAATTTGCAGAGGGGTTGAGGAACACCTAAATAAGATCCCAATAAAAAATAACTATAAAAGCTTAACCCATTCGAAAGCTATAACGAATTTACTATGATTGTTTTGGATAGATTATCATTAAAGAATGGATTTAAAGGTATATTATTTTAATGTATATATAATTTCGAGTTCCTACATATAAATCAGATCCGTATAGACTGATTTAAAACAAAAAACCTCACGATAGTCCCATATGTTAATGTATTACAGAGCTATCTTTGGATAGGTACAAATGTACCATGGTTATTGATCTACGTATCATTTTTTGGTTATTGACCGTAGGGTTAAATAAGCTATAAATTAATTTATGTGCACGTTTAATAAGAGTACTAAGCAACACAGAAATAACAGGTAATGATAATTATGGGGGAATATATGTAATGCTTTATAAAATCAAAATCAGTAAAATGACAGCAATTCTCACAAGACATCCGCGCCTATTCATGATACCTATTTTTTTAATCCACTCCTATTAAATATATCATAAAAATAATTTTAGAAAAAAGTCTATTTGTGCAGCCCAAACAAATTCACGATTATTACTGTTCCACAAAAATCTCAAAAATAGGCCTACTAATGGTAAATAAAAAAAATCCAGGCATATTGTACATGGCTTAAAAAAATATAGTTTATTCAAGATGCCTCAAAAATATTAAAAGCAAATTCCTTTAATTTGCTTATTATTTAAAAAACCATGCATATTAATGGTCCCTTAAAATGATTTTTATAAATAATAAATAAAATTTATTAAAAACTGTTTTTATAAAATCCACGCTTATTAATGGGCCTCTTCAGAACAATTTAGAAAATCCAAACCTATTAATGAACACTTGCAAATACAGTCGAATACGCTTATAACACATTTTCGGGTTTTAAGACATATTTTTAAAAGAAATCCTTACTCTCATAACGAACCACAGATATAAGTTTTTATAACGAACTTTTTATTCGGTCCAAACATTCAGTTTTCATATTATTTAATTTGGTTATAACTAACTACAAATATACGCAATACTCACGATGAAAATCCTCACAAAATTAGGTTTTACTCTACCGCTGGCAACCTTTACAAAAATTTCAGCTGCAATGTGAAGTTTATTAAAGAAAGGCAGAAGCATCTAAAGAATTATCAAAAAGGACATAAAACCTACCAATTTTTAACTGAATATATATTTTTCTACTAAGTCTATATTTTGCCTTACTTTGGATATAACGAACTTCTACTATAACGAACTAATTAGCTTAATCCCTACGAGTTCGCTATAACCGTACCCGACTGTACATTTATTAAATTAATGTAATGGTACCTTATAAACAAGTAATGGTACCTTATAAACTGTTTCTAATAAATCCAGGCTTATTTATGATACCTTATAATATTATTTAAAAATTCCCACCTTTTTAGGTCACCTTTAAAACTATTTCCACTTCACTTTTAAAATATCCACTAATGCAATCCCAGTATATTATTCTTGATAACACCTTAATGAACTGTAACACAATGTTTGCAATAAAGTCATGCCTCTATATACTTTTTTGAACATTTAAGAGTTCATCGATAAATACATGTTTCTATTGTTTGCAATGATTTAATGCGATTATATTGAATTATAATTTCTATGTAATTACTGGTATTTGTAAAAAACTAAACATACAAAAAGGTAATGTAATTGTTTTTGTACACAGAACAAAATTACAGATATTTGATAAACATAAACTGGCATAGGTCATAGGCTGGAAAGGTACCTAAAAATTAGTATGTTTTTTATTGGACCTGAATATATCACACCCTTATAATTGCACAATAATTTGTTTCAGTCTTGTTCAATGTAAATTTATTGACGTTGTGCTAATATTTTTTTCCTATCGAAAAATTTTAATAATAGACTTGTATGGCAAACACAACCCAACCAGGCTATAAACCAACAACAACACCAACAGCAACAACAATAACCGTCTGAAAAGTGAATTAATAACACAAATTAACATTTTTGATAAATGGCACATACAGAGGGCTTAATTTATTCACCATATATTTTATATTCAATTGTTTGCAATTTTGTTGTTGTTGTTGCTGTTTTGTTGTACTTTTTTCAACAACTTGGTGGTATTGTTCATTGTGAAAAATATACAACAACAACAAATGTGTATGGCAAAAAAAAAATTACAAAATAATTGTCAGTTCCATAGTAAACGGCGTGAATGACTGACTGCCTGCCTAGCTGGCTGGCTGCCTTTGTACTGGTAAATATCATTTCTATGCAAATTATTAACAACAATTTCTGACAGCTATAAATCATTATTAATTATTGCCATTTGTAAACTTCCCATTTTGATGGTGGTTGTTATTTCCTCCAACCAGACCCCTTCACCCCTATACATCCACTAGCCCGGTGTTTTTGTTTTACGTTGAATATGAAATATTTACTATTTTAATTATTAATGGAAATTATAACAATAACAGCAGCAACAACAAAAAACTGCGATATAATAACCACGTCACACAATAATTTCTAATAAACTGAACTAGTAGTCAGAGGTGGCGGGAAATTATCGCTAAGAATTTGTTGTAATATCCTACACCATACAAAATAATAATCTAAAAATTCAAAACATATTTTTCAAAAATCCACGATTTTGGAAGTCCCTTTAGAAATATTTAAAATCCACGTCTTGCTTTAAAAATCCACGCCTTGCTTTGGGCAATTAAAAAATATTTTTAAACCAGTAAAGAAAGTTCAAAAGTCGGACGGGGCCGACTATATGATACCCTTCACCACATTGGGTACATGCAAGACATGTTTATATCTACAATATCCTGTAGATAGAATGGTCATAGAATCTTTGGAGGACCATTGAGATGGAGTCTGGCGAAATTTAATGTGCTATCTAGATAGATATTTGAACCAATTGAAAAAAACCCCATACACATACCATTCTGAAATCAATGAAAAATTGCATGTCAAACGGACAGACTTGTATTCTTTGGTGTACCATTTGTATGAAATAGAGTCAAATTATGTACGGGAGCTATATATAAACACATGGACCTAATTGAGTAACCGTTGCATACACCATTTGTTTTTTTTTTTTTGAATCACTATATTCAATTTAATACATTCTGCCAAATTTCGTGTAACCACCATTTACATAAAATCGAACGAAAATATATATAAGACCTATAACAAAATCTGAACCGATTTCAACAAAACTTCACATACATCAGTCTGGATCTGGTTCAGAACTCTGTGCAAAATTTTGAGCCAATCGGACAAATATAGGGAGTTTGGTGCATCATTAACATAAACTCGGACGAAACTATATATGGAAGCTATGCCTAAATCTGAACCGACTTTCTCCAGTTTCAATAGGGTCCTTGGGCCAAATAATTGAACTGTGCCAAATTTCATCCAAATCGGATTATAAATGCCGGACGGACAGACGGACATGCGTAAATCTACTCAGAAAGTGATTCTATTCATATTCTCAAAAGGAACCATGGGTCTATCTCGATTCCTTTTGCCTGCTACAAACATATGCACAAAGACATAATACCCGGTACCACAGTGTGATGAAAAAATCCAGCATCTTGGTGGTCCCACAACAAATGTTTAAAAAAAATGTAATACACTTCACCATATATACCACATTCTACATATGCCTCCTAACACACACCGCCTTTTCGAAAAACATTGGCATCAAATTGAACGAACTTGAATATAAGATCTTTATGGCATTCTGGAACCTATGCTAATTTTCATTTCATAGAATCGATTTTCACGGACGAAATATATGAGAGCTGTACCTAAATCTGGAACGATTTTTACGAAGCCTAGCGTTTTGCCAAATTTCGTGCAAATCGAAAGATATATATGGACTTCGATGCACTATTTACATAAAATCGGACAAACATATATATGGGAGCTATATCTAAATATGAACCGATTTTCACGAAATCACGCATCATTCTACACCCAATGCAGTACACTATGCCAAATTTCGTGCAAATCGAAAGATATATAGGGACTTTGGTGCACCATTTACATTAAATCGGACAAAAATATACATATAAGCAATATCCAAATCTGAACCGATTTTCACGGAACTTAGCAAACATCATTCTAGGATTAATTCAGTACGCTGTGCAAAATTTCGTAAAAATCTAAAAATATATAGGGACTTTGGAGCACCATTTACCTTAAATCAGACGAAACTATATATTGGAGCTATATCTAAATCTGAACCGATTTTTACGAAACTTAGCACACATCAGTTTAGGCTGAATTCACTACGCTGAGCCAAATTTCGTGCAAATCGAAAGATATGTAGCGACTTTGGAGCACAATTTACCTTAAATCGGACGAAAATATATATATATATATATATATATAAATCTGAACCGATTTTCAGGAAATTTAACACACGTAGTTCTAGGCTTAATTCAGAATGCTATGCAAAATTTCGTGCAAATCGAAAGATATATAGGGACTTTGGTGCACCATTTACCTTAAATCGGACGAAAATATATATGGGAGCCTTATCTAAATCTGGACCGATTTTTCCCAATTTCAATAGGGTTCGTCCTTGAGCCAAACAAATGAGCTGTGCCAAATTTCATCCAATTCGGATCATAAATTCGACCTGTATTTTGTTTACAATTTAACATGGACAGACGGACAGACGGACGGACATGCATAAATCGACTCAGAAAGTGATTCTATGCATATTCTCAAAAGGAACCGTGTGTCTATCTCGTTTCCTTTTGCCTGTTACAAACATATGCACAAAGACATAATATCCTGTACCACAGTGTGGTGAAGGGTATAAAAAGGGGGTTATATGGAGACTACCCCTAAAAAGCCGTGAATATTAGTAATTTTTGGTGGGAAGTTTTGTTACCATATACGACTACAAAATACCAAATTTCAGCGAATTCGGTTGGAAAACGGGCTGAAGAACCTCAAAAAACCCGAAAACATTTACCTAAATTCATAATTTTTTGTGAAGAGATTTGCTTCCCAATAAGAACTCAAATTACTAAATTACAGCCAATTAGGTGAAAAAATCCGGTCAAAACCCCCCAACAACTGGAAATTGGGAGGTACCCTTATATGGGGCTACCAGAAAAAGTGGACCTATATTTATAATTTTTAGTGGGGAAATTTGGTGCCCAATAAGAACCCAATGTACCACATTTCAGCGAATTCCGTTGAAATACGCGCTCAAGAACCCTAAAATACCGAAAATTGGTGGGTACCCTTATATGTGGGCTACCCGAAAAAATTGACCTATATTTATAATTTTTAGTACAGAGATTTGCTACCCAATAAGAACTCAAAGTACCGAATTTCAACGAATTCGGCAGCAAAACGCGCTCAAGAACCACAAAATACTGTAAATTGGGGGTACCCTTATATAGGAAATCTTCGAAAAAATGGACCTATATTTATAATTTTTTGTGGAGAGATTTGATACCCAATAAGAACTCAAAAACCCAATGAGAACCCCCAAAAACTGAAAGTTGAGAGGTACCGTCCTATGGGGACTACCAGAAAAAGTGGACCTATGTTTATAATTTTTAGTGGAGAAATTTGGTGTCCAAAAAGAACCCATTTTACCAAATTTCAGCGAATTCAATTGAAAAACGCGATCAAGAACCCCGAAATACTGAAAATTTGGGGGTGCCCTTATATGGGAACTATGCCTAAACGTGGACTGATATAGCCCATCATCGAACTTGACCTGCCTGCAGACAAAAGACGACTCTATACAAAATTGTGGCGTTCTATCTCAATTCGTTTAGGCGCTAGAGTGATTCAACAGATAGACGGACATGCTTAGATCGTCATAGAATTTTACGGTGATCAAGAATATATATACTTTATAGGGTCGGAAATGATTCTTTCGATGCCTTACAAACGGAAAAACAAAACATTCTATGGTGGAGGGTATAAAAATCCACGCCTATTGGTGGTCCCTTAAAAATTATTTGTATAAAATCTACGATTGTGGTACCGCCCTGTACTGTCGCTTATTACCGTTTTTGTTTTTTTTATTTTTCCATCATATACTTAATTTAGTCACTTCGAAAGGGAGCTGAGAGAAAAAAACCAGTAAGGAAAGTAGTAAAGTCGGACGGGGCCGACTATATGATACCCTTCACCACTATGGGCATATTAAACAGGACTATTAACATGAAATTGGATGAAATAAAATATGTGATATTTATCTAAATGTGAATCGACTTAGATCAATCGACTTCAAACAAATATCAAAAGGTCATCCGTTGGGATATGTCTGTACTTCTAGAAAACGCAACTACGTAATTCTATGCTCAATTTTGTACGTTGTGCAAAATTTGATGTCAATCTGACTTACATGAGGAGTTTGATGTCTAATTTACTTAAAATCGGCCGAAAATATATATGGAAGTTATATCCAAATATGAACCGATTTCAACGAAACTCGTCACAGGTTAGGTTATCGAAGGATATATAGGGACTTTGGTGAACCATTTTCATGAAATCGGGCGAAACTATATACAGGAGCTATATCTAAATCCGGACCGATTATCACGAAACTTGGCAGACATCATTGTAGGCTCAATTCAGTACGTTATGCCAAATTTCATGCAAATTGAAAGATATGTGTGGACTTTGGTGCACCATTTACATTAAATCTGACAAAAATATATATGGGAGCTATATCTAAATCTGGACCGATTTTCACGAAACATGACAGATATCACTCTAGGCTCAATTCTGTACGTTATGCCAAATTTCGTGCAAATCGAAAGATATATAGGGACTTTGGTGCACCATTAACATGAAATCGGACGAAACTATATATAGGAGCTATATCTAAATCTGGACCGATTTTCTCGAAACTTGGCAGACATCATTCTAGGCTCAATTCAATACGTTGTGCCAAATTTCGTGCAAATCGAAAGATATATAGGGACTTTGGTGCACCATTTACATGAAATCGGACGAAACTATATATGGGAGCTATATCCAAATCTGGACCGATTTTCACGAAACTTGGCAGACATCATTCTAGACTCAATTCAGTACGTTATGCCAAATTTCGTGCAAATCGAAAGATATATAGCGAGTTTGGTGCACCATTTACATGAAATCGCACGGAACTATATATGGGAGCTATATCTAAATGTGGACCGATTTTCACGAAACTTAGCACACATCATTCTAGACCTAAATGATTAGGCTGTACCAAATTTCGTGCAAATCGAATGATATATAGGGACTTTGGTGCACCATTTACATGAAATCGGACGAAACTATATATGGGAGCTATATCTAAATCTGGACCGATTTTCTCGAAACTTGGCAGACATCATTCTAGACCTAAATGATTAGGATGTACCAAATTTCATGCAAATCGAAAGATATATAGGGATCGTTTACATTAAATCGGTTAAATATATATATGGGAGCTATATCTAAATCTGAACCGATTTTTCCCAATTTCAATAGGGTTCGTCCTTGGGCCAAATAAGTTACTTGTGCCAAATTTCATTCAAATCGGATCATAAATGCGACCTGTACTTTGTTTACAATTTAACATCTACAGACGGACAGACGGACGGACAGACGGACAGACGGACGGACGGACGGACGGACATGCATAAATCGACTCAGAAAGTGATTCTATGCATATTCTCAAAAGGAACCATGTGTCTATCTCGTTTCCTTTTGCCTGTTACAAACATATGCACAAAGACATAATACCCTGTACCACAGAGTGGTGAAGGGTATAAAAACACACTGAGGCAAATTAATCATATAAATTAAAATGAACACTTACATCAACACCGTTATGGCATTTCAATGTGGCAATTAACCGTTTGATAATATCAACGAAATGTTATTTATGATGTATTTTAATTGTCCCCCTAGCAAGTTATAGAGTTCACTGTGACTATAATGCGGTTGACGGGATAGTACAACAATCACGAGAGTTTCAATTGACAAACAACCACACACACCAAGACAATTATTTTATTCGTCATCAGGGAACTGTCAATTGTATTTTCTTTGGAGGAAGAGGGTCGCTTTTTAAGTATTTTGGAGGCTCATTGAAATACCGGTTGTAGACCCAAGTGTTATTGAAGTAAATCCGTTGCAGGATTCAGGAGAAATATCGGGGTTGTTTGTCCTTACCGATGGGCCCGACATTTCCCTATTCGATCACAATTAATGTGTTTCATCGCGTAATAAATCGTTCTCTCTGTATATCTGTTTCACAAATGCGGTCACCATGTTTTTTGAACCAGATATTCGTGTAACATTTTGTTTTCTACCTTTTTATATTATTTTCATCACTTATTTATGTGCTTTGTTTTCTTAAGTGTCCCTCTTAATTTCTTAATAAATTGTCATTTGTTTAAAACAAATGACATAGTCTTTTGTAAATTACAATAACTTTAATTGTTTTAATTGTCACCGTCAGGTGGGGGCACCGGGGATACTGCATTTGGGGGGTTGACGATATTTTTTTGTGATTTATTAAACACATTGTGACAGCCAGACAAACTGAGACAACAGCGGTAACAAAAACAACAACATCAGTGTCGGTCAGACACGACAACAATTTGGATGGACATTGAATTGTTTATGTTGCGACTACTGCCTGACTGGCTGAATGTCAAATGTGCGCTTGAATAATTGTTGTTTGTTGCTTTAACATTTACTACAAAAAGGGAATGTCACGAACAGGCCAAATGACTTAAAGACAAACGTTAGCTACCAACTATCACCCCGGCACAACACACCACCTGAACACCTGAGGCATTCCGTCTTTTTGTTTTCAATTATCTGGTGAATGGCCTTCTTAATGGAGTGTTTAGTAGCTGTAATCAAATAGTTAGTTTGAATTAAGGTAATTCCAACAAATTAATCAAATTGAAAGTTTTAGTCGACCAAAAACAAATTTATTACTAATAAAAGGTTGTCTGGAATGTTGGGTTATTAATATTGACCTAATTCGGAATTCTATTATAGCACGTAATTTTTGAATAAAATATGTCTCTCATATTGTGTTGTTTCGGAGACCCTTAAAATTATTAATTCATCGTTAGAAAAAACTAGACATGAATAACGTATCAATTTTGACTATATCTTACCGATATATCTCTGTCGATTGGATGAATGTGCTACAATGCAGTTAAATGGTTTCCCCCTTTGTTGACGTGTATCCTAAGAACATACAAAGTAATGACCGAAGGTGACTATGTGATACGTTATTTTTTAGAATTTTCCACAAATATTTTAGGACACCATTAACCCCTTGAGGTTCAATGTTGCCCACAGGCAACAAAATGTTCTAGAGCTTATATCTAATACGCGGCAAGTAAATATATAATTATACCCTTCACCACACTGTGGTACAGGGTATTATGTCTTTGTGCATATGTTTGTAACAGGCAAAAGGAAACGAGATAGACACATGGCTTCTTTTGAGAATGTGCATACAAACACTTTCTAAGTTGTAACCAAAGTACAAGTCGCAGATCACTTATTTGGCCCAAGGACGAACCCTATTGAAATTGGGAAAACTCGGTTCAGATTTAGATATAACTCCCATATATATTTTCGACCGATTTTAGGTAAATAGTGCACCAAAGTCGCTATATATCCTTCGATTTACACGAAATTTGGCATAGCGTACTAAATTGTGTCGAGAATGATGTGTGGTAAGTTTTAGATCGGTTCAGATTTCTATGTAGATTCCACATATTCATATATATTCCTTAGTTTTTACATAAATGTCGCTCCAAACTCCTAATGTTTGTCCGATTAACACGTAATTATACCCTTCACCACACTGTGGTACAGGGTATTATGTCTTTGTGCATATGTTTGTAACAGGCAAAAGGAAACGAGATAGACACATGGTTCCTTTTGAGAATATGCATAGAATCATGAAATTTGGCATAGGTCAATTATTCGGCCCAAGGACGAACCCTATTGAAATTGGGAAAAATCGGTTCAGATTTAGATATAGCTCCCATATATATATTTAACCGATTTAATGTTAACGGTCCCTATATATCTTTCGATTTGCACGAAATTTGGTATAGCCTAATCATTTAGGTCTAGAATGATGTCTGCCGAGTTTCGTGAAAATCGGTCCAGACTTAGATATAGCTCCCATATATAGTTTCGTCCGATTTCATGTAAATGGTGCCCCAAAGTCCCTATATATCTTTTGCATTTGCACGAAATTTGGTACAGCCTAATCATTTAGGTCTAGAATGATGTCTGCCAAGTTTCGTGAAAATCCGTCCAGATTTAGATATAGCTCCCATATATAGTTTGGTCCGATTTCATGTAAATGGTGCACCAAAGTCGCTATATATCTTTCGATTTGCACGAAATTGGACATAACGTACTGAATTGAGTCTAGAATGATGTCTACGAAGTTTCGAGAAAATCGGTCTAGATTTAGATATAGCTCCCATATATAGTTTCGTCCGATTTCATGTAAATGGTGCACCAAAATCCCTATATATATTTCGATTTGCACGAAATTTGGCATAACGTACTGAATTAAGCCTAGAGTGATGTCTGCCAAGTTTGGAGAAAATCGGTCCACATTTAGATATAGCTCCCATATATAGTTTCGTCCGATTTTATGTAAATGGTGCACCAAAGTCGCTAAATATCTTTCGATTTGCACGAATTTTGGCATAACGTACTGAATTGAGTCTAGAATGATGTCTGCCAAGTTTCGTGAAAATAGTTCAAGATTTAGATATAGCTCCCATATATAGTTTCGTCCGATTTTATGTAAATGGTCCACCAAAGTCGCTAAATATCTTTCGATTTGCACGAATTTTGGCATAACGTACTTAATTGAGCCTAGAATGATGTCTGCCAAGTTTCGTGAAAATCGGTCCAGAGTTAGATATAGCTCCCTTTTATTATAGATTGATTTTAAGTAATTGACGTACTAAGGAACCAATAGGAACAAAACTTTCTGAAATTAGTATAACCTAACCTGTGACAAGTTTGTTTGAAATCGCTCAATATTTGGATAGAGCTTCCGTATATATTTTCGCCCGATTTCAAGTAAATTGGGCATCAAACTCCTCATGTTAGTCAGATTGACATCAAATTTTGCACAACTTACAAAATCGAGCATAGAATTACGTAGTTGCGTTTTCTAGAAGTGCAGACATAGCCCAACGAATGACCTATTTATACTTATTTGAAGTCGTGACATACTTTATGGATAGATCTAGGTAGATTCACATTTAGATAAATATCACATTTTTTTCATCCAAATTTATGTTATAGTCCTGTTTAATATACCCATAGTGGTGAAGGGTATCATATAGTCGGCCCCGTCCGACTTTACTACTTTCCTTACTGGTTTTTAAGAATGTATCAAATTGGGACTTGAATGACGTTGTTGCGTTTTGTAGAAATTGGTTCAGATTCAGCCATAGCTTCCATATGTATTTCGAACGGGTGTCTGATTGAAATACAATTTTTATCAGTACAGAATAGCGTGTATAAATTTTGCTATAAAACGTTTTCCATAAGTTTGTCCCATGGTACGCAGACGACTCTAAATCTGCCCGAATGAAATTAAATTTATCATAGGTATAACATACATGCGTATGTTCCTTCGAGGGAACATTGACATGCAAATGTAAGGATACATATGCGCAATATACCCAAAAAATCATATTTTTGGTCAAGTTATACACTTTTAAATACATAGATGAGTGCAAAAATATGTACAGTACCAAATTGTGTATACAGTCCAAAATATTTAAATCGCTTTGTATTCGAAATGTACGAATTGTAGCCTCTAAATTGTTGTTGAGACTTATAAAAAAGAACCTGAAGAATAATTAAAAGTAATTTTTTCGTCGATATTGCATTTGCATTTTGTTGATATTTGACTTTTATTTTTCGGAAAGAAGGTACTGTATCTCCCGCATGCAAGGATGTAGCGACGTGAATTTTTGCTCATATTCTATTTAGGATAGTTGCATTAAATCTGTGCCCAGAAAATAGTTCTATTGACACGGGTAAAAATTCGGCTATATTTTTAGGCTATGGTGCACCCTTTACTTACAATCGGACGAAAATACATATATATGGAAGCTATATTCAATTCTGAAACGATTTTTAACAAAACTTGACAAACCTTATGTTATAGTAACATCAGTACGTTGTACAAAATATTAAGCCAATCGGTCTAACTTTGGGTATTTGATGCGTTATTTGTTTAAAATCAGGTGAAACTATATATCAGAGCTACATCTAAATCTGAATCGATTTCAAAAAAAAAAAAAAAAACATCACACACGTAGTGTTCTGGTAATTTCAGTACGTTGTGCAAAATTTTGTCAATTGGCCTAACTTGGGTCCTTGGTGCACCATTTACTTAAAATCGGACGAAAATATATATATGGTAACTATATCAAAATCTGAATCGATTTAAATTGAACTTGACACACGTTATGTTATAGTATAGTTGTGCAAAATTTTTTGCCAATCGGTCCAACTTTGAGTCTTTGGTGCAGCATTTATCTAAAATCGGACGAAACTATATATGGGAGCTGTAACTAAATCTGAACCGATTTCAACGAAACTTGACACACGTTATGTTATAGTAACTTCAGTACGTTGTACAAAATTTTATGTTCAAATCTGAACCGGTTTCAACAATACTTGACGTTATGTTAGACTAACTTCAGTATGTTGTGCAAAATTTTGCGGCAATCGGCCATACTTTGGGTCCTTGGTGCACCATTTATCTAAAATCGGAAGAAACTATATATGGGAGCTATATCTAAATCAATTTGGGTCTTTGGTGCGTCATTTACTTATAATCGGACGATAATCTATACATGGGAGCTTTATGTATTCCCAATTTCAATTTCGCCCTAAGACCAAACAAATGAGTTGTCTTAAATATTATCTGATTCGGATCATAGATGCAACCTTGTACCTTTTTATACCCTTCACCACACTGTGGTACAGGGTATTATGTCTTTGTGCATATGTTTGTAACAGACAAAAGGAAACGAGATAGACAAATGGTTCCGTTTTGAGAATATGCATAGAATCACTTTTTAAGTCGATTTAGGTCTAGAATGATGTCTGCCAAGTTTCATGAAAATCGGTCCAGATTTAGATATAGCTCCCATATATAGTTTCGTCCGATTTCATGTAAATGGTGCCCCAAAGTCCCTATATATCTTTCGATTTGCACGAAATTTGGCATAACTTACTGAATTGAGCCTAGAGTGATGTCTGCCAAGTTTCGAGAAAATCGGTACAGATTTAGATATAGCTCCCATACATAGTTTCGTCCGATTTCATGTAAATGGTGCCCCAAAGTCCCTATATATCTTTTGATTTGCACGAAATTCGGCACAACGTACTGAACTAAGCCTAGATTGATGTCTGCCAAGTTTCGAGAAAATCGGTTCAGATTTAGATATAGCTCCCATATATAGTTTCGTCCGATTTCATGTATATGGTGCCCCAAAGTCCCTATATATCTTTTGATTTGCACGAAATTCGGCACAACGTACTGAACTAAGCCTAGATTGATGTCTTCCAAGTTTCGAGAAAATCGGTCCAGATTTAGATATAGCTCCCATATATAGTTTCGTCCGATTTCATGTAAATGGTGCCCCAAAGTCCCTATATATCTTTCGATTTGCAGGAAATTTGGCATAACGTACTGAATTGAGCATAGAGTAATGTCTGACAAGTTTCGAGAAAATCGGTCCAGATTTAGATATAGCTCCCATATATAGTTTCGTCCGATTTCATGTATATGGTGCCCCAAAGTCCCTATATATCTTTCGATTTGTACGAAATTTGGTACAGCTTAATCATTTAGGTCTAGAATGATGTCTGTCAAGTTTCGAGAAAATCGGTTCAGATTTAGATATAGCTCCCATATATAGTTTCGTCCCATTTCATGTAAATGGTGCCCCAAAGTCCCTATATATCTTTCGATTTGCACGAATTTTGGCATAACGTACTGAATTGAGCCTAGAGTGATGTCTGCCAAGTTTCCAGAAAATCGGTCCAGATTTAGATATAGCTCCTATATATAGTTTCGTCCGATTTCATGTATATGGTGCCCCAAAGTCCCTATATATCCTTCGATTTGCAGGAAATTTGGCATAACGTACTGAATTGAGCCTAGAGTGATGTCTGCCAAGTTTCGAGAAAATCGGTCCAGATTTCTAAATAGCTCCCACATATATAGCTCACATATTTTAAGTAATTGACGCAACAAGGAACCAATAGGAACAAAACGTTCTGAAATTAGTATAACCTAACCTGTGACAAGTTTGCTTGAAATCGCTTAATATTTGGATAGAGCTTCCATATATATTTTCGCCCGATTTCAAATAAATTGGACATCAAACTCCTCATGTTAGTCAGATTGACATCAAATTTTTCACAACGTACAAAATTGACCATAGAACTACGTGGTTGCGTTTTCTAGAAGTGCAGACATAGCCCAACGTATGACCTATTTATATTTGTTTGAAGTCGATTTACATACTTTATGGATATATCCAGGTAGATTCACACTATCACATATATTATTTCATCCAATTTCATGTTAATAGTCCTGTTTAATATACCCATAGTGGTGAAGGGTATCATATAGTCGGCCCCGTCCGACTTTACTACTTTCCTTACTGGTTTACAATTTAAGATGGACAAACGGACTGTCAAACATGCATAAATCGACTCGGAAAGTGATTCACAAAAGGAACCATTTGTCTATCTCGTTTCCTTTTGCCTGTTACAAGCATATGCACAAAGACATGATACCCCCTACCACAGTGTGGTGAAGGGTATAAATAGTTGTTGATGTTATATCAAACCAACGTGGTTTTTTTAAAAAAAAGCTTTTGATAAGACATAAAAATATTTTAGTATTTCTTCCATATCCGACAACTTCCGTTATATACTGGTAGCTTCGCTTTCATATACTGGTAGCTTTTCGGCATCATATTTTGACCCACTAAATATTGACCTATAATTATTAAAACAGTCATTCTAACTAGTGTCAGATAGACAAGTGTGATAGACAACAAAATTAGACAAAACAGATTTTTTGGTCCACTTCATTCCCCAAATATCATCTGATCCCTTTAAAAGCTGTAAACGTCGCCTTTGACCATAAACGGAACTTTATGTGCGATTAGCACTACATATATGACCTCTAGTGTGCTAATGGCAATACTAAACAGTACCAGAATATGTAAACCCCGGTAAATATTCAGGTATAACTCCCACATCCATGTGCATACATCAATATTATTGTTATCAATTTCATTTCATTCATTCATTTGATACGCTAAATATTAAGCGATTATCATGAAAAAATGTTTATCCCTTGGTCTGTTCCCTTTCTATGTGGCCTCTAGAGACAAACACAACATTTTTGGCCTACTTCATCCCCTAAATATTAGCCAATCATTAGGAAAAACAATAGCGGTCGTTTGTGGCCGGAAACGTGACGATTGGTCCATAACTCTGACCTGTACTGTGCTTACAAAATATAATGGACAGACGGGCGGACACACACGTCTAGATCGACTCACCTAGTCGATATATGATAGAAGAATAAATGGTGATAGGTAGAATAAAAGGCGGACCAACATTTCGCGGCGTTGGCCCAACATTGCGGCTGCTCAAAGCAGAATACCCTACAACAAAGTAATGTATGGTATAAGACAAAAATGAGACCATTAAAGGGTTTGGGTTTTGTAAAAATATTTTAGGGAAACACAGTAAAGCCTATTATTTCCCACTCCCTGGCGAATTAGCTATAAGTACCGACAAATTTCCAATAGAATAAATAGTAAACAATTTAAAACTCGTTTCAGGTTTATTCCGATTTCGGAATAAACTTACAGACAATCAGGATGGGCTATGAGGATTATACCAAAATGTGGACCAATATTGACAATTGGTTCAATTCGGTTCAATTCCAGATCCCTGTGTTCATTTGTACTCAGAACCAGCTGTCATTTTCAAAAATCGTTTATTGAGGCATTTGCAATATTTTTAGATGCATCTCCTCACCAAAATGGGTGTAATTTGGCTATCCATATTTATAGATAGCAATGATGCCTCTTAATATCCGGTATGTCTCTTAACGAATTGGAAGGCACACTTCATTTAGGAGATTATTCCTTATTTGGTCAACAGTTAGCTTGCACGACACCCCATGCATTATTCCCAAATTTCCTTTGACGTTTCCTTTCCTTCTACCTTCTCTATTGATATTTCCTTAAAATTAATATTTTCTACCCATAAACATTATTGTTATTATTATTTATAATCAATCCATCTCTCTCCATGGCATTCATGTCACATATGCACCCCGCACCATATAAACCCACAATTAAAAAAATATTTTTACACATTTTCATAAAAATATTTCACATTAAAAATAGGCAAATAATTGAAAATTGGTCATTATTTCGTGGTTTACGATGGCATGCAAATTAGCACAGGTTCTGCTGTGCTACGTAGCTCGGCCCCAAAACAGCCTGGCCGGCATATTACTCTTAAATATTTATATTTTCGTTGTGGCTGCTGTTGATGTTGTTTTTGTTGCCCACAAATTTTGTAATGAAATTTACAACCAATTTTACTGCGAATAAACATTCTAAATTTGTGCGAAATAAAAATAACAACAACAGCAACAAACAGAAAAACAAATCAAATAATTTATAATGGTCATGAAAGCGTTGAAGAAAAACCGCACCGAAATATAAACCAACAGCAAATTGAAATGAAATGAGATCCAGACCAGAGAAAAAATGTGTTGGGGGGAAATTAGGAAAACTAAAAGCGCAAATAGTATATGCCGCCGAATATCAACACCATGTTACCACTACATGTAGCCACAAGAAATAATTTTTTGTTTTGTGAAATTTAAACAATTGAAATTAGTGGGCATGGTGTAGCTGCGAGGGTAGATAAATCATTCGAGAACTAGTTCAATTTTTTTTTTAGTTACATGGAAGGTACAACAGTTTCTATGACACATTATCGGTTGATTGAATACTGCAAAAACTCATTAAAGAGAAATATAGAATTTGATCAAACCAAGGAAATATGCGATAACATTATTATGCATGAAACTTTAAGTAATAATGATTGCAATGACAAAAGATGGAACATCCAGGTCACACTATGTGGTGTTCTCTCTTCTGCTTCGTTTCTACGAAATTCTTAAGGCTTTTTTTCTTAGGCTTTTTTTAAGGAATTGACATTTTAGGAAAGTGTTACATCGAATAATTATCCCTAGATTCAGTTTCAGTTATAAGAAATAAAAAATGATTTGATCTTATTATGGAAATCACATGATTAGCTACATACCACTCTACCTCGATATCGATAACATGGAATTCTTATCCTGTGGGAATTTTCAGTTCACTACCAGGCGAGACTCCATGCGGCGAAGATGGGAAAGACAAAGATGATCATACCAATCGGATATAATCCCTTAAACCTGGGGGTAACTGAACAGTGCGGACGTTGTATAGAATAGAGTAAAGTGGTCGTAGATCTGCCCACAAATCACGCACCACCTTCATCCTGTGATCTGGCACCTCTATCTGTTGGAGATGAAGCATGCAGCCAACAGACAAAAAGTGAAACTGAGCTTAGGAACCATTCGGAAAGAGTAATATCGTTCAATGCTTCCAACACAGGCGGGAACTTGACTTCAAACTTCAGGGACTTAACCTCAAACTCTGCCGGAGGTGTGAAATGACAGATAAGATGGTAGAAGAAATAAACAGGGATACTGCCAAGCTCCAGACTTATAAGAAACAGCTACTTGATTCACAAAGATGGAAAATGGTTAAAATGCACAGGATAATCAAAATCGCACAGTACCGATAATAACGTCCTAGTCTGTGAAAGGATTGTGTCGCCGTAAAAGCAACGAAGCAACGAAGCAACGAAACGAAGCAAGGAAGCGATGCAGGTATTTTTCTTCCTGTGGAAGCGCTGCAGGTATTCTTCTTCCTATAGAAGAGCTGCAGGTATTCTTCTTCCTATAGAAGAGCTGCAGGTATTCGTCTTCCTTGAAAGAGCTGGATGTATTCTCCTCCCTATAATAGAGCTGGAGATATTCTTCTTCATATGGGAGAGCTGGAGGCATTCTTCCTCCTATAACAGAGCTGCAGGTATTCTTCTTCCTGAGAAAGAGCTGCACGAATTCCTCTTCCTTTGGGAAAGCTGCAAGAGTCTTCTTCCTGAGAAAGAGCTTCTTCCTGTGCCAGATCTGCAGGTATTCTTCTTCCTGTGGAAGAGCTGCAGGCATTCTTCTTCCTATGCAAGAGCTGCAAGTATTCCTCTTGCTGAGGAAGAGCTGCAGGAGTCTTCTTCCTGCGGAAGAACTGCAAGTATTCTTCTTCATAGAGGAGAGCTGTAGGTCTTCTTCTTCCTGTGGAAGAACTGTAGGTCTTCTTCTTCCTGTAGAAGAGCTGCAGGTATTCTTCTTTCTGTGAAAGATCTGCAGGTATTCCTCTTCCTGTGGAAGAGCTGCAAGTATTCCTTTTCCTGAGGAAGAGCTGCAGGAGTCTTCTTCCTGTGGAAGAACTGCACGTATTCTTCTTCATAGGGGAGAACTGTAGGTCTCCTTTTTCCTAGAGAAGAACTGTGGGTATTTTCTTCCTGTGTATTCAACACGCTCCAGCACCTAACTCGCTCCTGCGCTTTGCCCGCTCCTGTGTACAACACGCTTCAGCACCTAATCCGCTCCTGTGCTCTACCCGCTCCTATTTACAACACGCTCCAGTATCTAACACGCGAGCTGGAGTTACTCTCCCTTTTATAATAAAGCTGGAGATATTCTTCATCCTATAGCAGAGCTGCAGGTATTCTTCTTTCTGTGGAAGAGCTGCAGGTATTCTTCTTCCTATAGAAGAACTGCAGGTATTCGTCTTCCTTTAAAAGAGCTGGAGGTATTGTTCTTCCTGTGGAAAATCTGCAGGTGTTATTCTTCCTATGGAAGAGCTGGGGGTATAATTCTTTATATAGGAGAGTTGGGTGTATTCTTCCACCTATAGCAGAACTGAAGGTATTCTTCTTCCTGAGAAGGAGCTGAACGAATTCCTCTTCCTGTGGAATACTTCCTATTGGAGAGCTAGAAGTCTTCTTCCAAGAGGAGAACTGTAGGTCTTCTTCCTAGAGGAGAACTGTATGTATTCTTCTTCCTGTGGAAGAACTGCAATAATTCTTCTTCCTGTGAAAAGCTGCAGGTATTAGTCTTCCTTCGAAAGAGCTGCAGGTATTTTCCTTCCTATAGGAGACTTGGAGATATTCTTCATCCTATAGCAGAGCTGTAGATATTCTTCTTCCCATGCAAGAGCTGCATGCAATTTTTCTTCCTATATGAGAGCTGGATGTACTGTGTGGAAGAGCTGCATGTATTCATCTTCCGGTGGAAGCGCTGTGGAAAATCTGCAGGTATTCTTCTTCTTCCTAGAGAGCTAGGTATATTCTTCCACCTATAGCAGAGCTGCAGGTATTCTTCTTCCTGTTTTTCTTTATTGTTTTTGGTAAAGATGGGTGAATATTTACGGGATGAAATGGACCAACTTCTTATTTTTTGTCTGCTTTTCTGGTCGATCTAGAGGCCACAAATGTGACCCTAACACCACCAAATTTTACATAGCGAGAAAGGTGTGGCCATAGAATAATCATAACAGTTTTGATGAAGATTGCTGAATAATTAGCGGGTCAAATGAACCGGAATTTTGTTGTGGTAGTTCGCATGTGGTAGTTAACTTAAGTATTTCCATGGGTCTACGTATTCTGATATTGTTTAGTATTACTATTACCCCACTAGAGGGCGAAACGTTATGGTCAAGGACGGCGTCAATAAAACCTGGTGATGTTGAGATGATATTTAGTGGGTGCATTGAACCGAAAACTTTATTTTTGTCAGATGTTGTAGTCGCACTAAAGGCTATTATTATATGCAGAACCTCTCATATTTTACAAGTGAAGGGAATCCGACTAAATACTTAGAGTGGCTGCTTAGATGATGATCGAACGAGGAACTTAAAGTTACAACATTTTTATTTTATAGCGTGAATATTCACCTCAGAAAAACAAGGTTTGGAAAATATGCCAGGGTTAGAAGTACAGCTTTTGATCTATAATCGGTCAAGATGGTGCAAATATCGTGAAATATTACCCAGGCTCAGAATATAGAACCACAGAAAGTTAGATTTTCGTGGTAGTGTCACTGGTTTAGTATTACCATTACCACACTAGAGGGCGCTGATGTCTCAGAAATAATGCTTTATGTTCCGGTTATGGTCAGGACGACACCAATTATTTTCACTGATTATTTGATCATATTTAGGGGATGAAATGGACCGAAAGCTTTATTTTTGTCGTGTTTTCTAGTTGTTATCAGCCTATCATCGCAAATTTTCCATGGGGAAGGCGATCTCACCAACTAATTCGAATGGATATCTTGAACCAAAACTTTTTTGTGTAAAATAATAAAATTTGAATCTTATGAATTAAAATTATACTCCGGAGACCATTTTTCGGAAAGGTTGCCGCAGAGAAGCTGTTGACCTCTAATCGACCAAGAAAGTGCAAATATCGCGTAATATTACCCAAGCTCGGACTATAGATAAATAGGAACTTAGAGGCCAGCGGAAGTTATGTAGGGTATCAAATGGTCGATTCCGTCCGACTATACTCCGCTCACTGGTTTATATTACAATAGTTAACTTATTTCTCCCACCACATTGTCACCCTACAACGTATGAAATTCTAAGACGATTTAATCATCTGCTGTAGTCATTCTACTTTCGGAGGATATCGTAGAAGAGTAGTTTCCAGAATGAAGTACCTCCCGATTTTCGGCATTTTTAATATCCCACTTTGGGTATAATCAAACTATGCATCCTAACAGACGTCGCCTTTTGCGAAGTAACAATAAAATGAAATAGAACGAATTTAAACACGTGATCACTATCTAAAGTGGACCAACATATATCAATCCATACACATGGTTTTCTACAACCTGTGCCAAATTTCATTTGATCAGTCCTTTGCGTACATTGTGGCATATGTATGTAAATCGATTGAAAGCTAACTTAATACACAATATTCGCTATACCACCCTGTTCAAATTTAAGTTATGCACCAATTTCAAAAAAATCACAATAACGTTATTAGTATCAATTCGAGACGTTGTGCAAAATTTCGTATCAATCTGGTC